>NW_027286505.1:0-23073 GCF_022747635.1 Hetaerina americana | reverse complement strand
CTGAAATTTTCGAATCGAAGGCTTGCGGGTGTCTGGAGAATGCATATCCCATTTCAATCAGTCGCTTTGGGCACTCAAGGTGCAGAGCGTCGAGGAGCGGAGTGAGAAACGAAAGGTTTCGTAGTAGTAGTTTTTATGGGGAGGCAACCAACAGCTAAGGTCATTTGTGCCATTAGGGATGGATGGGTAAGGAAGGGTGGAGAGAAACCCGGCGTCGCCCGGCATTAGTCTTCTCTTAACGAAAGGTGCCAAGGGTTCCGCAGTTAAGCGCCCCATCTGGCGCACTTACTCAAAGTGCTCTACGCAAAGCAACTCAAGTAGGGGTCGGGATACCACTGAAAAATATCTGCCGTCTCTAGGATTCGAACCCGGGCCCTCTCGGTGGGAAGCCAGTTATCCACCGCACCATCCCGATCCCCGGTTTCGTTAAATATTTTGAAAAATATTGTAAATGGAGAAGGGTGGTGTGATTTTGTCCTTTATCCAGCTTCCCTTCGGGACCATCCCCGTTTCACCTGTACACCAATTAGAGAGTAGGTTTGTGATTAAAGCAAGGCACGGCAGTTCGTATTATTTCGTAGCGATTCGTAGATTTGCATACTGTGACTATTCCGAAATAGACACGTTTCTCCCCTTCGTTCGCTTCTTAAGAAGAAGCCGGCAATGACGCGAAAGAAACGTTGAGCCAAATAATTCTCCTCACGTAGCAGCCCTCGGAAACCAACACATCATTGATACCAATATCTAGAGAGAGTTCCTAGATCCGGAATCCTAGAGAAATTATTATAATCACATACACCTAGAATAAATACCCCAGGTATATCTCGTTGTCTGCCAACCGCAACCCCACTAAATCATTGGAATAGCCCGAAAAAAGTGCACAAACGAAAAAATTCTTATCTAGGTCGCGGTCTCCTACGGGTAAAATTACTCTTGTAAGTCCAGGTGAGTACTTTTTGACATCCATATTGTAATTTCATTTGTAATGCTGGTCTGAACTAATAATGGGTGGTTCCTAGAACAAGTAAACTAGGCGCCCGGACTTCGGTATTACCACGAGGATATTAATCCTAGATATAGGTTATCAATACCATAATCCAGGGCTAAAAATCCAATGTAATGCTACCTCAGCATTATCTAGGTGACTGACCTAAGGTAGTGGTTATTCTCTATCCGGGGGTCATTCGATACAGTATCTATGACAATATTACTAGATATCTGTATCTAGATATTGGTTAAAGATCCTTGCTAATGAATGATCAAGAGCAATACTTCTATTATCTACTATATTATCTACTAGATAATCGAATGTAGTACCTAAGTATTCAATAACTGTGCCTATAAACCTAGATACTGATGAATGAGCCATAATCCTAGATGCTGGTGACACGTTACCTATACCATGGGACATCATTGCAAGGTGTATCTCTGCACAGGTCCACCGGTGCCCACCAGTGCATTTGTTCAGTATTGTTGATGCCCGCCGGATTGAGACTAGTCGTTCTTTTTTAAATTGTAAGAAGAGGGGGCGGTGTTGGAGGGGAGGTCTGGAGGCGGGGGCGGAGGATTCGCAGCAGCGCCTGGGTCGCCTCACATCGCCTCCCACACTCCCCCGGATGTCGCCCTCTCCCCCTTCTCTCGTCCGGACCCCCCTCTCTCATCTCTTCTCTCTCTCTCCCTTCCTCCACCCCCCGGCCGGCCGCCCGCAGGTGAGGGCAGGGGCAGCCCGTCGCCGAGGGAGGGCCACCACTCCAAGATGCCGTCCTCGGCGCGCATGAGCAGGGACGGTGACCAATCCGCGGCGGCCAAGTCGAAACTCGCCACAACAAACGGAGCCGGACTCATGATGGAAGTGGTAAGTGGCGACTCCCAAGCAGTCTCCCTCGTCCCACCCACACCCCCCTCCCAGCCCCAGGATACACTCCCTCCCCCCAACTACACACACACACCCCTTTTCGGGGCCACATGTACACACGCACACACTCAGACCCTTCCTCCATCGCCCTGCCCCCTTTCTCGACGTTGGGGATATTTCTTACTTGGGAGGGGGATAGGGAGAAAGACGGGGAAGGGTTTGGGAGGAGGGGTGGGCGAACGCTGGTACAGTAATGATGTTGGAGAGCTATCGGCTCGGTACTGATATCAATGGAAGCTGACTTCTCTGGGCAGTTTTTCAAAGCTACGAGTCGGGTTACATGCCCTTGTGATGCCTCCACCTGCTAAAAATACGGAGAATGATATTTTATAGTTATGTATTACATTTTAGGCTTTTTTCAGGGTTGTAAATCGTCTTGTATTTTTGAAGGAGAAAGGCAGAGATCCCTGGCCTCTTTTTGGATTTGATGCGTTTCTTCCAGTATACCCTCTATGCACACTAATGAAGGTCACCTGGTGACGAAAATTCTATCAATTCATTGTCATCATGGCTAGCAACGCCATAGTGGCGTGTATCTTTCATTAATACCCGATTGCCTTCCGATCCACCGTGGTCGTCCGATCTCTTCTCTCCACTACCATTGGAGAGCTCTCTGCTACACGCCCAAAGACCGATCTCTCTCGGTCGATACTCCCGCCTACGACTCAAGTTGGCGACGGGACACTTCCAAGCCTTTGCGCAGCGGGTCCCGCAATTTTTTTGCAATGGCGGTACCCCCGCGGTGCGTGGGCGTGTGGCATGATCTCACCCGTAATAGAATTACCGCACATAATGTTCACGGTATCGAGCACCAAGGCACGTGCGAAACCCAAGTAGTTGCAAAAACGGATGCAATATATTACTGAATAGGTATTGTGGCTACGCATGCTTTTTCCGCAGCATGATATCATTGAATTGATTCGTTAAAGCATCGGATCGTCTCCTTACATTTAAATCTAAGCCATAAGTCTATCCAACAACCTAGATAGAATCGGAATGGAATTTTGCCCCGGGTCCAATCATACGTACCCTCTTGGCCGAGGTAGGTTGCTGAATCGCTCTCTTTTTAAGGAAATAAGTCTCCCGGTCACGTTGCGTCGCACATGAATGACAGGACGTACAGGTATGCAGGGGAAATATTAAGCGTCGTTTCACGTAGGTGGAAAGTGAGCACCCATAAAACGTTGGGTGATTGTAATATTCTTCGAGTCCATAACGATGTGGAATAGTGTCGTGGAAAGCTCTTTCCTGAAGAGGATAAATCAGTTGACCAGAATGGAGCAGTCGAATTGTGAAGAGGGGAGCGGAGGGTACTCTTCACGAAAATAGAACGAGGAGATGTGATTCAGCACGTGTCGGTAGCATGAGAATATGATTAAGAATTTTGAGGTACATAACGAGCGTACCCAATGGATTGGTAGCAAATATTTACCACATTATATCCCGACGAATCTGTGGGAAAGCTGATCTTACGGGCGATTCATTACGTCCAGGATCAAAGGATCCACGTATTTTTTTTCCGCGGGAGGATTCATTGAACGCTGAAACGGGAATGCGTGTGAGGGTGTCGTCACCTTAGTCGTAGGGTCGTTCTCGGTGGGCAATATGTCCTCCCTGTCCCCGATTTGCGACACGCACCCGGGGAGGGGGTGTTCCCGGGGAATTGTCCACCAATCCACCCCCGCGGTGCGCCCGTCAGTGATACCCGATTGGACCAAGGACCGCCACCGTCACAGCCATTCCTGAGAGAGCTTCTTATAATAGACGGGAGAGAGAGAGAGAGAGAAAGAATACGTACAGCGGGGGAGGACTGTAGTGTAGCGGGAGGGTGGGGGGTCGGACGAGGGTTGGGGGCGAGCTGGTGCGTGTATTTTGGCCTCGCCCCCTCAAGTCGATCCCCTACCTCCCCTCCCTCCATTAATCCCGTCCCAATAATCCCCTCCTCCCTCCTCTCGCCTTGGGTCAATTCCTGCGAGAAAAACCCCAGCCCCCTACCCACCCCTCTTCTCCTCACTCACATCTATAAGCCGGAAGGCAAAAAAATATATAGGAAATCCACCCGCGGCCCTCTCAACCCCTTCTAGGGGCTATCTCCCACCCTCCTCCCCCTTCCCAATGATATCCACCCTCCCCCCACCCCTGCAGCCACCGCCCTCACCCCCCCAACAATCCGCACCCCGCCTTCTCCTTTTCTTTCCTTCCCCTCCCCCCTCACTTCCCTCCTCCGCGGCGCGCCCGACAAATTGCGAGTCGCAGCGTCGGTGATGTTCGGGCCTCTTCGGCGTCCAGGAGGACGGAGGGGGGATATATATCGGGAGGAGGGGAGGCGGAGAGGTTTGAGGGGGGGCAATTACGGAGAGGGGGCGGAGAAGAGGAGGAGGGGGGGACAGGTCCACCCTGTGGAGCGCGCTCCCACTCTCTTTCTCCCTCTCTCCCTACTTGTACTACCTCGGCGATATCGGCAGAGCGGGTAGGCTCAGCACGTGTGTAGAGGCTTATTAGGATATACTCTCTCGTCTCCATACCCCCCGGACACTCCCTGCTCTTTTACCCAACCCTCCGACCCCTCTCCCATTTTTGTCATCCCACCTACCGGTCCGGATCCACCCGGACAATCCATATCACCGAGCCGCCGAAAAAAATATACATTGCATACACGTGTTTCTATATGTAACTGTATATATTTATATTGTATATAAAATATGCGTATTTATTTATATGAATGCACACCCGAGGGTTTTTTGGTTTGAGTTGCACGGGAGGAGGATGCGATGAGTAGGGAGAGGAGCGGTCTTGTGGTGATTGTGTTTATTCGTACCCTTCCGCCAAAAGGAATTTGGGGTAGAGTGTACTGAGTGCGCCCAGTGGTCGCGTAGCTGAGAGGTGACCCCCGCGCACAAGGGACCTCTTTGCGGAGTGCGCTGTGCCATTGCATTCCTCCGATCGTTCCCTCCGCACCCGGCCCCACCACCCCCTTGTCCCGTGGGCTTGCGCCGTCCCCGCCGCGCCACCTACAACATTTTCGTCCCCCCGGAGTTCCCGCCCCCCGCGCCTCTCGGCCCCTCCGGGTGCCGGGTTTTTATTTTTTTCTCGTGAGAGTGGAAGGGGGCCGGGGGGGCAACGTGGAGGGTGGTGGGTGGATGTGTGCCGGTCGTGTGGGAGGATAAGGCCGACAAACTCCCCACCACCCTGCCCCTGTTATAACTCCCGTCCCCCCTGCCACACGCCCCTCTCCATCCACCCCGGTCTCCCCCCCCCCCGCCCTCTCTCTTCTCCGCGCCACCTCCTGGCGGAAAATGGAGTCGCCTTTGGCGAGGGAGTGAGCGGAGAGGAGGGTGCCACGGACATCGACACACCGACACTGCGATGGACCCCTGGACCACCGTGGAGTAGGAATAAGACGACGAGGAGGTGGAGGAGGTAGAGAACCCTTTGGTGAGGAGGCGGGATAGAGCGAGCGACCGGCCGTGCCCCGCCGGGATTCCGGCGGATAGGAGAGCCGTCTCCGCCGGGGACGATATGTCAGCCGCTCGGACGGAAGACCAGACGAGGATCGCGGAGGTTTGAAGTGTGACGGGGGAATTGGCCCCACTCCCCCTCGTCTTCGCCGTCCCCCTACCCTATCGACTCCACCCCCCATTGGACCCCCCGTGCCGACGCTCTCGTCCGTGTCATTTTCCATCGTTGTGTTGCCTGAATCTGTTGGGGGAGGCTCCCGTCTGGACCATCGAGGACTGATGAGGATGGTTTCGCATCAAGACGAATAGTTTCGGTGAGGGTTGAGTGTGAAGAGGGGATTCGGTGTGTACATATCCAGTCCGGTGGCGTCTCTGAAGGCTCCCCCGGTGGCGGAGTGTTTTATTCGAACGTCGATCCCCGAGGAGCGAGCCCTTCCCTGCTTAAGGAACGTCTCCCGACCGCGGAGGGAGGTGAAAATTGCGGGGCGGAACCCAAGGATCGAACCCCGCCCCTTGAGGTGTCGGATCTCCGGGCATACCTATTTTTCTCTCTCGAATTGATTCGAGTGGACGGAGGCCACTCTGTCCCCCCTCCCCCTGGGGGAATGGAGGGGGACTCCTCGTCGTCGTGTGGGCACCCGGTGTGAGGGAGCACCCGCTGGTGTGTCTTTCGTGTGTTGGAAGTGCGTGTGATCGGGTGGAGGGCGTGGGTGGTTGTGCGTCCGCTGGCCGAGGACTGCGCGCCGCGGGACGGGTAGGAGAGGACTAGGGCTCGTCGTCAGGTCACCCCGATGATCCTCATGCTGCACCACCACCCGCACCAGCCGCCGCCGCCCGCGCCGCCGGCGAGAGCCCCGCTGCCGCCCGGTCCCCCGCCCGGCCACCCGCCGCCTCGGATGATTATGTCGGAGGCCCGCTGCTTCCCCTCCCGGAGACTCGCCCCGCTCAACGTGAGTCCCCGGAAGCCACCTCCCTCCCTCCCGCCGGTGATCTCGATGGGTTCGGTTGTGCCCGATGCTCTCGGGACGCCACAAGGGGGGATGAGGACTCAGGCGTGCCCCCCCTCGCTACAAGGTTCTCCTATTAGCTCGCCCCCTCGCCCTAATCAAAGCTTCACGGATTCTCTGCCCTTGGACGGAAGAATCGCGGTACCCACTCGTGTGATTTCCATAGTTTTAATAAACCCCGTTGACGGTGATGTCCCCCGTTCGACAATCAGATTTTGCGAATTGATTTCGTAACTGAGCGAAGGCGGTCAGAATGCTTTTAGGCATAGCGAGCATAGGGAACGACGAAAATTCTGCTCCCTTTAAAGGTGATGTGTATATTTCCGAAAGTATTTTTTTCTATTGGAATGCGTTCACGGTGTAGGACTGCTCAAGATCGCCCTCAGTGCCAATCGCCTCCGTCTGTGCATAAAGAAATCAGATTTATTTTCCGCTCGCCTAGCGGATCAAGATTCCTCTTTTTTTATTGCGTGCTCGATCCTCTCGGAAGTTAGTTAGAACCTGCCCTCGCAATCGGCGAGGAATAAAGTACTGTGATTACAAGAGAACAGGTTTTTGCAGATGCGAACGGTGTACGGTGGCCGCGCGGCAATCCTATGGTGATGCCTGCCGGTGGATTCGTTCGAACTTCCTCGCGTAATTAGTCCATTCGCGGGGAGATGCCGCTCGGATACGTAATTTTCTTCGGACTCGCAAATTTTCATCTTTCCTCCAACGCGCCCCATCGGTGTTGATGTCCCTTCCTCCAAGGACGTGCCCCAAAGGATCCGTTCCCCTGCAATTTGAACCCCGGGAGAGCGAATGGGGGAGGGGTCGAGAGGGAGAGGGAAAGAGGGGCTCTGGAATTGCCGCTCATAACTACTCATCCCCCAGTCTAGCGATGGATGCGTGCAATTCATAGTCTTTTACTGAGATCTCCTCCCCCCCTCTCTTTATCTTCTATCCAGTGGCTGTGCATTCGGCAGACGTATCTTCAACACGATACGGAGACATACTCGTCCTCACCCGTTTCATGCCAATGGCCACGATTTTAGGTTCTTGAAAGAGTTTTGTTTTACATCTCATTGAATGTCGACCGTTTTTGAGTCAATCCCACTAAGTTTGTCCTTGCTCATTTTTCCGGTCCATTGCCAGTATACGGATCCTCCAGAGTAGTTTTTCTGCAACAATATCAGAAAAAAATTCCGTTTTCCGGTCCACGAGACCACGATGTTTGGATACTGTGGGTGATGCCTTTACCGATTTGGTTTTCGAGTCCATGATTATTTCCACCCCAGCTGGTTTTCTCACAAATGTTCTCTAGTGCGCCTTTGGGTCTTTTGCGAATGATTTAGATTTTTTTCGCCGAGATTTATTCTCCCTATAGTGGCAGAGTTAGAAACGGCCATTGGCGCCGAATAAAAGTTAGTTCTCATGACCACACGCAAAAGATTTTGCGAGCGACCGGAGCTCATTCCCTTGTTTTGGAGCATGAAGTAATCACGCCGCGCGAATAATGTGCATTTCAAGCAGTGCCAAACATCTCACACGATTATGGGACATTTTCAGCATCTTATAAAGTACAATAGTGAAATACTTTCGGGGGAAAAATGTACACAGTTCCACTATAGCGTGTTATTTAGTCTCTCCGTCTTCTGAAGTGTGAGAATGCAACAAATACTCAATGAAATTAAAGGGTAAAATTGCTGAAATCGGGTCTGTGTTTATCGGTGAAGGCGATATGTATTGTATTCTCGCATGTAGAACGTGGCTGCAAAGTGATTGATGTGTTTTCGACAAATACCTCTACGTGCCGGGGCATAGTTGCTATAGTGGTACCAAGGACGACAAGGTTTTGCTCATGTTTCGGCCGAAGTAGCTCGTCTTTTCGTTGCAATATGGCAATATATCATTAATTGTTTGCCCCGCGCGCCGGGAATGCCGATTTCGATTGACGGGCATCCCGCCGCTCGGTCTCCGGGCAACCGACCGTGTCCCAGCCGGCGAGCAACACCGGCAGTCGGCCCCACCGAGCCATCGTGGCTTCATTAGTTAGCCAACACTCGCTGAACGGTATCGGGAGCGCAATGGCCCCGAGCAGTAACGAATAATCGGTTATAGACACGCTAAATGAGACTTATTGAAAATGGATACTACTCAATTACTTCCTTATATTTACACCAATCTTCTCTGCTAAATTTTAATCGAGAAATAAAACAGTATCGGAGATTTATGTAACTACGCACGAATCTTTAGGTTACATCCATGGATTGATTTTTTTCGGGTCTATTTTCTCTCGATTTCGGATTTTTGTCTCATATTTTATGCTTTTGTCTCCTGTCGCATCATCCTCTCACAATGGCTGATAATATTCATTCGTATAACGAGTATGTTAAATATCCTTATGTAGGTAATGTAGAAAACACATGTTCTCTTCAAAATTACGTAAATGAGGGAAGTAGTTGAGAAATTCGAAAAAAATGAATTATCTCGAAATCTATTTTTTTTATCTCTTAAGCCTGTTTCATTCACAAGTACTCCCATTTTTATTGATTGACGACCGGTTAACTTTGAATAGAGCTGTGCGCTTAACAAAAGGTTGGGTGCGGATGAGTAAGAAGCTGAGAACGTTAAGGCGGGGGCTCCTTTAAAAGTATCATAAATCACTTGAAGTAATTCGAAGAAAAACGAAGGTTTCCGAAACGCAATTCGTTTTGGGTCCTGAGATAATGTTCTTAAATTATTTTTTTGGTGAAAATTCAAGTCCATTTTGCGCTGTTGTGCTGATATTAAGTACAGTATCAATAAACCAAATTAACTTAATAGTTATTACGCTTCCAATTTTGCCCTTTCCTCGAATTTTATTATAGTCATTACCTCCGTGCCCGAAATGGCGTGGTCGCTTGGAGGAATGGGTGTTGTAGGGATGATCCCTCCTTACATTCTGATCTACGGTACCAGAAGTTTGGCATGAAGAGGAATGGTACCGGTGACGGACGAAAGAAAAAGTCGCGTTCTTCTATCGAGCAAATCCTATCTTATTCCGCTTGCCCCTAAATTATGAAACTTGAGCGTTTACCACCTTCAAAGCCATCCCCACTCCCCCTTACATTTTGTGGACCGTGAGTCGACGCATTTTTTTATGCGTGACACCCGATTTTCGTCCGAAATCTTTCGAGAGGTATTTTCCAGAATTTTTTCCCCCTAGCGGCGAAGTAGCAAAAAAATTTGCGGACTGAGTGCTTTCGGTGAATGCTGCTGCTATTATTAGGAAGTGCCTCCGGAAATCGGTTCCCCTTTTGACGAAAATGCCGAGTTGACGAAAATGATATTAAGCTTCATCCAACTCCATGCATGGAGCGCCGAGCCGCCTCGAATCAAAATATCGCCGTGAAATAATTAAGATAAATGCATCGGTATGCGTTCAGATTCCCGTGAGTCAATAAACCGAAGGTGTACATGAATATTAATAGAATTTCGGCCACGGCTCGGACTGTTTCCAGCTTTTGTCCGCGTGCGGTGGAGCAAGTCCTATTTCCGCCGCTACCGTCGTCGTCTCGTATCGAGGAGTGAATGTCGTTCAGTTGTTCGAAAGAGTAATGCGCCCATGGAAACGGCTGCCACACAACCATTTTTTCGATCCCGCCGTCATCGGATTCCGCGGGGAAGGTTCGCATTTCGTTCTCTCGCTGAACAACACCGCGGTGAGGAAACAAAGTGCGATTATGAGAAAAGAGCTTCTACAAGGACAAAAGTGTCACACTCGACACGGCCACTCAGGCGCGTTGCGAAGTTGGCAGGATCGCGTTTGATAGTCGTGCCTGATTATCTACGGTTTTTACCCCGGGGCAATCTTGAGATAGGACCACAGCTATTCAAGGGGTGAAAAAAATTATTTCTCGACATCCTTGCGTGACGAATAAACACCTAAAATATTTGCAGCTGACATCCTTTATTTCCGCTTATAGATATAATGAGCGCCTTCTACCAAATCGGAGTCCACTGCTTTTCTTGCCCTCTCTTGTTTGCTGAGGTGTATACTCGACCTGCACTTTGATCGAATTAGAGCGTTGGCCGCTTATCTGAACGGTCGTTGGTTCGTTTCCCCTCGAGGGGAGAGGGCATTGTCAGCCGCCTGTGGCGGCGATTAAGTGGGCAGCTTACTGTGATCACCCTGGAGGCACTGGGTGAATCGCGGGTTTTATTCACCTTTAGACTCACGGACTGTCTTGTAACTAAATATGTAATTTCTGTCAGTCACGCTGATTTAGCAGAATGTTATGGAGCTCTATTTCTGAAATGGCGAAGGGCAGGCGTGACTCGAAGACAGGCAACTTGGTCTGGTCTTTCAAATTCATGCGAAGTAAAGTGGGAGGTATTAAATCAAGGACCAAGTCGACTTTATTGTTGTAAAATTTTCGGAAACTAACTTTGGGAAATCGTCATTCTACGTTATGAATCACAATAAGCCCCTAGACCAATCAAGGTGATGCTCCTCGTTAACGCTATAATTAAACATATAGTATGCATGAAACTAAATAAAAAACGGTTGTGCGATCAAAATTTGAAATCAACATCAGAAGCTGAAATATGTCCCACGAATTCTTTCAATATTTAGCCATTTAAGTGAAGCAGAACATTTTATAGCGTCAGTGAACATTGTACTTTCATGTTGCGAGTTTTCATATTCCTTCCAACTGTGGAAGACGGCTGCATTCCATTCATTCAGGCGTACGATGACAAACGGGACCTGTCGGCCTTTGTGTTCCTATTAAAACTAGGGTAAAACTAAATATAAAACTAACCCATTAAGAGGTCAAACTCAGTTGTAAGAAAGTATTCTGTACATTCACTCGTAAATTATCGGACGGTTTAGTAAACTTTTAAATTAAATTCATATTATAACATTTCCAAATATGTTAATTTAAATGTATGCTGTGTAAAAAGTGTCAGTGAGTGTTATTTAGTAAGATGGATACTAATGGTTATCACGCAATAATACCTATTACATTTGCTTATATTTTTTAACTGAGCCTAGTTATTTGAGTTGAACATTTTCGGCGATTTTAAAGTTCGGCCCTAGTTATCCAGTTTCTGATGACGGTGCTTTGTTTGCTCTTAGTCATCTGTTAATTATCAGTTATTTTTGACCTTTTTCAGTACTATATTGCCATTTGGTTACGAATCGCTAAAATTGACTCTAGCACAAATCCATGTTTCAAAGGCATATTCATACAACAATAATTATTTCGTATTCCTTACGTTATACTACGGATTTCCTCAATTTATTTTCTCCGAGAAGTTATTTCGAGACTTGAATACTAATGAAGAATGAATTGCTTACACGGCACGTGCATTAATTAATACGGCAGCTCTTGGCTTAAAAATCACGCGGCAGAGGTAGGATTGAGAAAAGGGAACTCGATGCACGAGGGGCTCGGTCAAGAGCGTGTGGTAGAAATCCACCCCTGCCCCTGAATTTACTCTGAACCATCCCACTACGCTGAGTGGGAGAGTAAGGGAGTATTGTCCGAATTTAATAGACGCCCTTCCCCCATCGATACGAATCAATTTGGCGTAAATCCATAGGTTCGATTGCACCCCGAGTTCGTGGTTCGCACCGGCCTCCATACTTGGCCGTGATGGTGTAACGGGAACCGTGGTCGGAGTCGTGTTGTTTGTGGCCCCAGTCGCGTGCGTGGAGACAGGGCAGGTGTCCACAGCCCGGACCTGGGGCGTAGGCGGGCAGCAGGGTCGGCCCCAGCGGCGAAAAAAAGTGGGACCCAACCGTACTCAGCGAACTTCCCTGTGGTCGCAATTACCGCCACCCCCGGCTGGAAATGTCACGTTCGCGCCCAGTGACTGCGTCCGTATCCGTGGCAAAGACACGTTACTCCTTGAGCAGAACGTCATTTTCCCCTCCTAAATAGGCCGTCGTTATTTGTCCCCTCCTCCGTTCAAAGAATACCTCATCCTCTTCCCTTCCCCCCGACCAGAAATCCCTTTGTTCCCCCGCATTTCCCATCCCCCTCTCCGGCCTATTATGACCGACATGTGCTCGACCCCCTTTGACGGCTGGAGGGTGTGGGGTGGGATGTCCCCACGACATCTGGAAGCGAGAATATCATGTCACCACGGTGCAACGCCCCTGATGTTTTTGTACCCATTCATTCCTTCACGCAACCCACTCCAATCGCTTTTTATTCTGAAAACGGTCGTGTGTTTTGGCGGGGCTGGCGTTTTAGTTTTTTCTTCGCTTCCCTGACGACGTTATCAGCGTTATCCTGCGACGTTTAAAATGTTACGGTCCTCTTTTATCGCCACCCACCGCCCGTCAGGCACGAGTCGTGGCTTATTTGGAAGGAGGAGACCGGTAGGATTGCGCATATCCCTCGGTTCCCCGAGCGATGGGTTCTATTTCGACTACCGTTTCGCCGCATTGGCACTTCATGTAACTTTATCCTGGGCTTTATTGAGGCAGTTCAAATGTGGCAAAGAGTGGATGAATTATTATGTTCTGGGAAAGTTTGATCGATTTAATACCCAAGCATGACCATATAAATGAGTGGAACTGCTTTTGAATGCAATTCCTCTCGTGCACTGTTGAATGTTATTCAGCTATAGGACGAGAAGAAACTGTTATCTTTCATTTGAGTTCATAAATGACAAACCTGCACATATTATTGGATTCGTTTTAATGTTAATTCTCTCCAGACTTGAATCTGGACGACACTCAAATCTTAACACTCCTTCTTGTATCAAAACGTGGTCCTTATCCATGAGGAAATTTTAGAGCGGTGCCGTAAAAAGTGTCTACTGCACGCGTTATGCACAATTTTTTTATTGATTTATTTTTAACAGTCCTCCAGTTCTTCAAGACGTCATATATTTGTTCTTTCGTCGATTTCAGTTTTAAAAATCTTGTTTTATCAAATTGGGGCCAAAAAACATTCCCGGTGTGGTTTTCCTGCCAAGTTTGAGTATCTTAATTTTCCCTCGAATGTCTTAAGATTTACTGCCGGAGTTTATAGGAAAGCCTGATGTATATATTTGCGGAAACTCCTTTTTCCTACCCAGAGGGTAAAATTACAAATGTAACTGGAGTAGGGACTGCTTGGGGGTGAGTATCAATTGACGTAATGGAACGCAAACCGGGTTTCCATTGCGAATTTCACGATTTTCGATTTGCGAATCTCGTTAATGGCGTCCTTTTTTGATGTTCGTGCCGCTTCACGTATCCGACTTATCGGGGTCACATTGCCCAGCTGACGGAGATCATCTTGAACAATTACCTTAGCGTTGATTTTAGCGTACACCGTAAACGAATGCATACTTCTGCGAGTATTTTTTTTAGGAGTTTAACTTGTTATAATAACAAATCGAGTATTTTCTTTATTTTATTAGTAATTTAAGTGTTATTAACCGACTGGTTAGTCTAGTGGACAAGGAGCGCTGCCTGTTTACCCAAGTTTACGGTTCCTACCTTGTGAATTCGTCTTGTGCTACACTTGGTTTTTTCGTCATCTGTGATAATTGGACCACTTTTTCAAAACTACCTGCAAATTTCACATTCATGTTGCTTTTACTAATTTATCTAATGATGACATCTGTTTCAGTAATTATGAATGATTCTGTTGCTTTACGGTGGTTTTTAGAGGAGCTTTTAGGTTTCATTCAGTTTTCGTGCTTTGAGAACGACCGATTAGTGGTAATAAGTCAGTGGCGTATAGTAATATCTGGGGCGAATCAATCACCATAGTTGTCCGTTACATAAAACATATTATCTAAGAAGGAGGATCACAAATAAACAATGGCATAAACTCTTATGATATCTTCTATTTCTCATGAGATAATAATTAAGCTTCTTGTTGATTTATCAAAAGAAGTATTGGGATTATTTCCAGAAATCGTGGACTGATACCTTTAATATAAAACCCAGATTCACTAAGGCACCTAAGATCAGTTATTTCAGTAAACTCTTTTCCCTCTACCTGTCTTCTGTCAGGAGATAAAAGGAGTGTTGTGGGTACTGCTTTTTCAACCGTCAGGATTAATGTCAGGAACATCATATTTCCGTTCATTCAAAACTTTTCACTTATCGTTTGCATGAGTTCTTTTAACGCATCCATAGGTCGCAGCGTAACATTCTCGTCGATGCATTCATAATTCATCAGCTTCTGTCCATGTTTTCAACAAGCCATCCTTCTTTCCTACGATTCCTGTGGCCACAAATTGATAATATTCCATTCCGGATCTCAGATGCGTTGCTTATTTGGAGAAAGAGGTAGTTGGGCTATTATCTTTATTGGAAAATATAGCTCGATTGTGCACAGATTGGGCACTTAGCAATAAAAATGAATAATATATAATAATTCGCAGCAGGTTGGATTTTCATTAAGTCCTACCGTAAACGTAACCGTATTTCCGCCCCTTCAATTTGTCCGTCACGTCAGCTTTGATGAATATTATTAGCCGGACGGTTTTATGAGAGTTGAGAAATAATCGTCAATTCCCGTTTCGGAGGGAGATGAATTGCTTTGATGGGGTGTGTTTGTGTGTGTATGCATATGTAAATGAATGTGTGTGTATGGGTATATATGCATGTATACATGGATATATTTGTTCATGTATATATATGTATATATATATATAAATAAGGGAGATACACACGCATGCATATATATATATACATACGAGGGTCATCCGGAAAGTAGTACCCGTTCGTGAAATAAAGACACAAAAGTAAATATTAACAAACATAAAAAATTTTATTTGAAAGAGGATACTTTAAACTACTTCTCAACATAATCTCCAAGCAAATTAAGGCATTTGTCATAACGTGTGACAAGTTTCTGTATTCCTGCTGCATAGTCCTTCGCCGCCAGCTCATTGAGATACGCGAGGGACCCATCTTGCACAAATTTTTGCATAATGCAGATGGTGTTTAACAATTTCATGAACAATTGTTCGAGAAACATTGGGAAAATGCTCACAGATGTCATCAATTGTGACGCGCCGATCGTTCCTCACGAATTCGTCAACTGAGCTCACCAGTTGGTCTGTAATGACAGACGGTCTCCCCGAACGCTCATCGTCGTGTGTGTTCCCCCTCCCCATGTTGAAGTTGCGACACCACCGCCGAACAGACGACTCGTCCATTACATTGTCTCCATACACCTCCTTTAATTGGCGATGAATATCACATGGGCGAACGTTTCTTGCATTGAGGAATTTAATCACTGCCCTCACTTCACAACTGGCGGCGTTCTCAATTTTTTTAAACATTGTAAACAATCACAGAAACAACACAGGCAATGCTAGCGTCACGCAACTTGGCTCAGAGAAGGCAGACAAGCCACTGAAGCTATCTGACCTCGTCCAGCGGCTACTCGCGTCGTCAGCACTTCATGCGGCACGAACGGGTACTACTTTCCGGATGACCCTCGTATATAAATATATGTTCATACATATATATATTTTTGCATATATATGTACACATATGTATGTGTATAGGATATATATATATATATATACACATACATAGAAATATATATATTTTTATATGCACTAATATATCTTGAAGGAAAGTCTCACGGATGTGAATAACAATAAACCGGAGAGGCGAGATGGCGCTAGCGAGCAAAAAAAACAAAGAAACGCATACAAATGAAACTCAAACATATTCCGAATTTTCGGTGGGCAGGCATACATGCGTACACTTACGCACATTTATTTGCTTAAAATTTGGAGACGAAGCGGATTATTGCGTTTGGTCCCCTATGGAAAGATTGAGAGTCGACGGGGGCGGGGTCGGGGGTTCGCCGGACAAATGTCATTTCTCTCTACCACCATGTTCTGGCGGTTTTGAAGAGGGGTGGCATAATCACATCCCCACGGGGTAAAAGGCGGAGGGCCACGAGTGCAGGCGGCAATTAGACCGCTTTGGCCGGCGTGCGAGCGTTTCTTCTGCTTTCTCCCCCCCCCATGATATTCGCGGCGGGAATATCGTCACTTGGGGATCTCGCTGGGCGGGTCGGGTGTAGATCCTAATCGTCGGCCCTCGAAGAGGGAGGGGAGTTATCTCACACCCGTTTATATGATTCCAATTATTTTGACGAGATAGCGCGTTTTGTTAAAGGGGGTTGCGTGGGGGAGGGAGGGCGGTGATTGGGGAAGGGCTTCGAAGTGGGGGGGGGTGACCCCCTACCTCGAAACCCCTCCCTCACAACATCCCTCCTCCCACTCCGAACTACGCATCCACCTCTCACCCCCCCCCCCAACCCGTCCCCAACCCATCACCCCCACCTCCCCTCATTCAATTAAACCAAGTTTCTTTCCTTCCCGGCCATTTTAATGCGGAAATTAAAACGAAAAGAATCGGTGGTGAGAGGAGGAAGTGGACGAAATCATTTCCACGGAGAGCTGGATCCAATCACGCCCCCGCCAACCGTATCAAGTTTTCATGCAAAAAGTGTTTTGGTTTCCCGCTCTCCGACCCCCTCCCCCCTTCCCCCCCGGCGGGCTCTATTGGGCCCTGTGTGGCCGGCGAGGCCCTGAAGTGCCCTCCGCACTCACTATTCCATGTGTGACTCATGATATGCTGCCCACGAGTCCTAAGCGGGGATATGGTCAGACGAGAGTAGCCAGGAATGTGTACTGGAATTTGCATACTTTATAAAGTCATACCATTTCTGTTGTTGGCGATATAGCGGTATACGTACAGTTTTTGATCCCGGGTTTGTTTTTGAGTGACCCCTTAGTACACCCGCAGTTTCTTCGCTCAGGTTGTACGATTTTTCAAGTTACACGATTCGTAGGAATGCACACGTGACATGGGGAAAGGCAATGAGCCCCCTCATTGCTTTGCTATGCTTGTATTTCACTCCTCCTAGGCCCTAAGTACACTAGTTGAGCTTTGCCCACATCTTCAAGCAACCCCCTTTGTTAATTACCGTCTCTTCATTAAGATTCCAAAGTAGTGCTAACTTTTCCATTTGGGTATTGTTAAAGCGCCGTCTCTAAGCAAACTACGAACTAGTTGATAAGAAAATTTGGGAGTCTGTTGCGAAACTATTTATCCGAAGAGTGCCGGGCAAGTTTTTCTTGCAATGTTGTTGAATTTCCTTCATTTTTCTGCCACTGGAACCAAAGTCATGGCATTTGCTAATTTTGATAGTAAAAGTCGTTGCACCTGAAACACGTCGGTCTTAAATGTTCTGCAAAGGATAGGCTGGAATTAAGTGATTTTGTAACCACCTGTGTGTTATTTAGGTATGAAGAGAAATTCAACGGGATTCATTCGTGGCTTTGAAACCCTCCATCCCCAAGCTATGCCACCTATTAACATGTCAAGTCTTCCTCCTTCCCCACGCCCCTATCTTCAGAACGGCCTTCCTTTGTATAAGGGTTCGCCTATTTTACACACGGCAAAAAGGAGCACGTATGCCATTTTTCAACGAGTAAGGTTTCGTTGGTTTGGGTAAGGTGAAAATTTCCGATTTCGATTTGAGTCATTCTGGTCGAAATGTTGAACCAGGAATGAAAAATTTAATTGTTTCATTAGTTTAAATTTTTTTACTTTTAGATATTTATTTTGGTCATTATTGGCGAAATGTTAACCACCAATTGTTTGTTTCTCCATATTTTAGCACTGACTGAAATAGCAGGATTAATTAAGTTTGATTTTTGGTAAACTTTTTAGCGAAAATGTTCTCTAGGAAATTATGAAATGATTTCGCAATCAAATGGAACTATAAAGTCAATGATTCGCATTGCTATTGAATGGAATAATTCATCACTTAGTAAATGTAAGCATATATATAGCATGGTTGTAAGGATTAATATTTCTCATAGGTAAATAATAATTTGGCTGGTGCTAAAACGGGCGCGATTGGTTTTCCAGTTTGAAATTTATCCCTAATTTGGTTTTACTAACGTATTATTCAATTATTTTTCATAATTTTTAGTTTAGTTGCAGCGTCGGAGACGGGACGTTTCGGTGAAGATTTGTCAGCAGTCTCTTACAAATTGCTCATTCATTTCTCTTTGTGTCATTTTCTCGCAGATCTGTCATTTAGATCGTAAACTTGAAACTGAGTCTTAATGTGAATTACTGGTAGACTTGTAGTCTATTAGTAGTGTATTACTTGTAGACAGGGAAAGTGCTTGTAGGACGTACGGAGTAGTGGAATATAAAAGGCTGCGACATAAGGGATAATATTAAATTACCGAGAAAAGAGGAAAGAAAGCAGTAGTCTTTTTGAAATGCATGTAAGTGGGTATGAAGAACTGCGAAAGGAAATAATATGGGGCAAACAGAAGGATGTCCATGTAATGCATATCATGTAATAGTGGTTTCCGTCCGTCCAATACCTACCTATAATAGGTAGATTACCAATGATGATGTTGATGATGATGAATGTAACATCTGTGGATATCTCCATCCAAGTCGGGATTACACTTTCAGCTCGCCCCGCGGGGAACAAAAGTGGGCGGGTCCAATTTTGGGTGATTCGCTTCCCGGGAAGCGAACCTATGCACAGCCCCGTCCTCTCTAATTCTCCGAAATCGATGCGAAGCCGTTTTCCGTCCGCCCAACCGGGAATCCCCGAGGCGGTGGCGAACCCCTTCGCGGGAAGCGAAGCCCAGGGGCGGCGGAAGAAGTGGGAGTGTTTGTCGCCGCTCTACTTTGACGCGGATTTTCCATCCAATACTTCGGGGTTTCATCTCGAGTCCATCACATAGTGCTTCATCGGAGTGTCTTCAGGAAGCCGATGTACTTGCAGTGTGAGGATACTCTTGATGTAAATTAAATCGAGATTGTATTCATCTAGGCTAATTTGGCGATGTTAATTTTAAGTTTGTTAAATTTATGTTATAATCCTTATGACGATATGGACGGAATATTTCATGCGTGATTTAAGTGATATGGGCCATATGAGGTATGAAGATGATTTGATTGATTTTCAATCTGAGGTTCACCCGCGAGCGAATGGCAACCTTCCACGGTAGATTCGATTCTCATATTCGGGATAAGACTAATTCATCGATATATAATATGGACAATATTTTTGATAGCGTGGGAAATTATAATGCGATGTGTACGATTTTTAAGATATGCAGGGCTTTTTCGATATTTTCCTGATAACTGGTTTTGATTGAGGTTACTCGATACATGCATTGATACAGGCATTGTTGCTGTCGCTGAAAATACCAAATGGACGTCGATGCGTGGTCACCTCATCGATATTTCCTTCTTATCGACGTTAAATACTGAAAAATGAATATCGCGCATCGATTCTACGGCAAAGCACAGTGACAAACAGCAGACCCATGGAACAAGGGGTCCCAACAGGTTAACGTCGCTGAAGTGAAATTAGTCTTTGACTTGGTGGCATACTTGGGCGGTTTGCGGGAGGGCTGTCAGCGAGTCCTCCCCACATTCAGCGCGGTATGTTCGGATGAATCACTTGCGTTGGCAATTTTTTTATATGTTCTGGTGATTTGCTATTTGGCGAGGTTGCCATTTCTAAACGTAATGCTCTCCTATAAGCGTATATTCTGCTCGTCCGCCTGATAAAAAAAACTCAAGGGTTTGATTCGTGCCCATGGTGCTCTTGTGGTAAAGAGATATTTGCACTTTCCATAGAATTTAGAGGTTGAAAGTTTCTCCAACAGTCTAAGCGAATGGAGCACGCATAATGCGGGTAATTGATAAATACCAAAAAATATCAATGTCATCCGAAGTTGTTTCAGAAATTACGTACTGATGCGTCAGTAGCATTGTTGGAGCGGCAATGCAATGGGAATTACTATTGTACATACCTATTTATTCTGGTCGTGAAGGCAACTTTAACGATTAATGATATCAACTGACGTTGATTTCGGTTAAATCCCTTGGTGATCATTCCTCGCCTTGAGCGGAAATGTCCTCTTTATCATATTAGCATTCCCGATCGGCAGTTGAGTTTCTAGTCCGGCCGAACCCCAAAATTATTGTTTTATACGTCAACAGTACGATCAAGATTCTTTTAAATTACTTTGGTGTGCTAACTATATCGAAAACTGGTGTATTAATTTATGCAGAATTGGTTTTTTTTATGCTGCATGATTTTGTGGCTTTCAGAATTATTCTCCTTGAAGCAGCAACTGCGAATAAAAATCTGTCAGCTCTGAATTGAATAGAAATGCATGGAATCACTAGGTACGTTAGTTGGCTTCTCTTAAACTATTGACATTCGCCGCGATACAAAATTCAGCAAAACACGGACATCGTCTGCTTCCGTTAAATGCCAATTGGGTCAAGCATTGCTCAATGTTTCCCTACTTTAGTAAATGTTTTTAGCGCGGGGTACTGAACTAGGAGTCAGCCATCTAAGCCCTGATGGTTATTGACAGGGATATGAGTATACGAATATTTTCGGCTAGAAATGAAGGATTAATTCGTTCATGGTAGGTCATTGCCACGCCCCCCCCCTTTCCTCTCGGCTTTCTTCCTCTTCCCGAGCACTTAACTGAGTTCGACTCACATATTGGGGTTCCAATGCTATATCGATGGAAACGATCCTGACGGAGATAAGAAGGTCTCGTGGCCCCGATATGCTCTAGATACCCGAAATGAATCTGGCGTCGTAATGGGTGATTCTCATCGCTAGACTTGGCCCGCCGGTGCTTAAAGTGTTCTCGGGTTTTTTTTTAATTTGTTTAACCAGTGGCTTCGTGTCTGCCGGGTAAAACATCTGAAACTCGGATAGGAGTGAGAAAGGATCCTCCGCAATTTTTTTTATCTCGACATCTTCGAATTACCCGTCAGATTTATTCTTCAAGAAACTTCCGAACGATTCAGTCTGAAAGGGGTCAGGTGATTGGTGATTTAGGGTATAAAAATATACTCCACTGAGTTGTGCCTTGAGGTAAACTGGAATTAGTGAATAGTCGTATAAACGCCGTAAGAACTGATTAAAGTGCTAACCTCTTTGTATTAATTTAGTGCTCAAATTGGACTCGAGTTCAAAGGTATATATTTTCACTGGGCATATTAGATCTGTTGAAGCTTTTTGGAGGACTTAATTAGCTTCATCGTAGTTAAATTAATCTGAAAAAATTCATTTGGTCTCTTTTTTAGCCTCCCGTAGAATCTTTGGTAAAAATGACACATGTTATGTGCATAATGGGGGTAAAATATTTTCTTATGGAACCCGTCACTTGGCCACAATGGTGTTTTGAGATGAACGAAGTGCTTAGTTGAGAAACCAAAGGCTTTCTGTAAAAAGGTGGGCTCTCGCTTTCATGGGTCAAGGTGGTGTTTGAAAAGCTCTTGATGATTCTCTAACGTCTAATGAAGCCTTTGTAGCTTGCATAGTGGCTTACCAAAAAATTGACCCAGAAAACTAAATAAAACCTTTGGAAGATTTTAAGTACTTTTCGCTTTATGCACCATTGTGTCATGCCTATATTTAATTTCTCCATGTAGACATGAATGCTGAAGACGTGAAACTATATAATTGTCAACATGTTCGAATGAAAATTAAAGTTTTTTTAAAAGATCGTTAACACCAAGCCTGCTACCACCTTCCTGATAACCGTTAATATTCCTGGTTGAAATAATAACACAATTCCTGTTCTTTGATAGGATTATTATTATTTTATGCAATTTCGGTTAAGTTTGTGATGAGCCTGAAGAGTTCGCATAAGCCCCGGCCTTCCAAATACCCAGGCTTTTTTAAAGTGGCACCCAGGTTAGATACAGGTAAAAATGAATGTTAAAAAAACAATGCATAGAGGTATCGGTTTTGGATTCCTCCCCATTTGGAAGATCGTATCACGGTTTGAATTGACCTATTGACCATTTTTGGCGTAGGTACAAGGAACCTTAAGGTTCTAGAAGGAAATGTGAAGATTTGGAGTGACCTCACTGATTTCATTCCAGCCTATGAATTCTCCCAACGTCATTGAGTGCGAAGCAACGCGTGTTGCGACCACACCAAGACTTGAAATGTGACCATTAGAAAAGAAGACGGGGTGAGCATTGGGGTATATGTAGCGTTTAGAGGGAGCAAGGACTATTAATTGCATCGAATGGAAAGTATCGGGGTCAATTTTATCAAAATAAGTAATTCCACAACAAGCTGCGTTTACTCTGTGTGTCATTTTGTGTATCAGCTATTCCTAGGGAAATCAGAGGTAACCCATTAGGAAATGAACTGGCGTCCCCACCATGAATACCACATACTAAATATCACATCTCAGAAAGGCTTGGCACGAAATGACTTCAACCCCAACATATCAAACCGGCCTTCTTCTTGATTGCTGTCATTTATTTCCTGTTTGAATGAATGGACACTTAGTGATCAAACCGAGTAATTAAAATTAACCACTTAATTTAAAACCATTCAATCTAAAACATTTTTCCAGGTATTCATACTCGCGTTTCCTCTTCATTGGCGCAGTGTCCATTATTTCGCTGTGTTTTTTTTTGTTAAGGCGGGAGCCAATTTGATACATTTTGTTACCGTTTATTCGGTGGGGAAAAAGGTCTCAGCTGCATCACAATTTCGCTTGCCACAACTCATCCAGGGACCACTTGGTCCGATTTTGATATCATCCCTATGCAATACAAACTAATTGATACTGGCTAGGGATCAATGATGTCTTGCCATTGGTGGACTCCCTAGTTTGATTGAAATTTCGCTAAAATTCTCATGTTCTCCCCTTC
>NW_027286504.1:0-23085 GCF_022747635.1 Hetaerina americana | reverse complement strand
CGCCGCTTTCGAGTCCCTGTTTCCATGGAATTGTAAAAAAACGAATCCGATTTGACGAAGGACGATCAAAGGAAGGAGCGTGAAATGAAAACATTAGACTAAACAACTTAAAAATGCAACGAAAAACCAATGAATTTGGGCACTTCTACTGTTCATTAGTGAATGGCAATCGCCGCTTTCGAGTCCTGTTGACCAATTGGAATTGTAAATGAACGAATCCGATTTGACGAAAGACGATCAAAGGAAGGAGCGTGAAATGAAAACATTAGACTAAACAACTTAAAAATGCAACGAAAAAGCAATGAATTTGGGCACTTCTACTGTTAATTTGTGAATGGCAATCGCCGCTTTCGAGTCCCTGTTACCATGGAATTGTAAATAAACGAATCCGATTTGACGAAGGAAGATCAAAGGAAGGAGCGTGAAATGAAAACATTAGACTAAACAACTTAAAAATGCAACGAAAAACCAATGAATTTGGGCACTTATACTGTTCATTTGTGAATGGCTCTCGCCGCTTTCGAGTCCCTGTTACCATGGAATTGTAAATAAACGAATCCGATTTGACGAAGAACGATCAAAGGAAGGAGCGTGAAATGAAAACATTAGACTAAAAAACTTAAAATGCACCGAAAAACCAATGAATATGGGCACTTCTACTGTTCATTTGTTAGTGGCAATCGCCGCTTTCGAGTCCCTGTTACCATGGAATTGTAAATAAACGAATCCGATTTGACGAAGGACGATCAAAGGAAGAAGCGTGAAAATGAAAACATTAGACTAAACAACTTAAAAATGCACCGAAAAACCAATGAATATGGGCACTTCTACTGTTCATTTGTGAGTGGCAATCGCCGCTTTCGAGTCCCTGTTACCATGGAATTGTAAATAAACGAATCCGATTTGACGAAGGACGATCAAAGGAAGGAGCGTGAAATGAAAACATTAGACTAAACAACTTAAAAATGCACCGAAATACCAATGAATATGGGCACTTCTACTGTTCATTTGTGAGTGGCAATCGCCGCTTTCGAGTCCCTGTTACCATGGAATTGTAAATAAACGAATCCGATTTGACGAAGGACGATCAAAGGAAGGAGCGTGAAATGAAAACATTAGACTAAACAACTTAAAAATGCACCGAAAAGCCAATGAATATGGGCACTTCTACTGTTCATTTGTGAGTGGCAATCGCCGCTTTCGAGTCCCTGTTACCATGGAATTGTAAATGAACGAATCCGATTTGACGAAAGATGATCAAAGGAAGGAGCGTGAAATGAAAACATTAGACTAAACAACTTAAAAATGCAACGATAAAGCAATGAATTTGGGCACTTCTACTGTTCATTTGTGAATGGCAATCGCCGCTTTCGAGTCCCTGTTACCATGGAATTGTAAATAAACGAATCCGATTTGACGAAGGACGATCAAAGGAAGGAGCGTGAAATGAAAACATTAGACTAAACAACTTAAAAATGCAACGAAAAACCAATGAATTTGGGCACTTATACTGTTCATTTGTGAATGGCAATCGCCGCTTTCGAGTCCCTGTTACCATGGAATTGTAAATAAACGAATCATATTTGACGAAGGACGATCAAAGGAAGGAGCGTGAAATCAAAACATTAGACTGAACAACTTAAAAATGCACCTAAAAACCAATGAATATGGGCACTTCTACTGTTCATTTGTGAGTGGCAATCGCCTCTTTCGAGTCCCTGTTACCATGGAATTGTAAATAAACGAATCAGATTTGACGAAGGACGATCAAAGGAAGGAGCGTGAAATGAAAACATTAGACTGAACAACTTAAAAATGCACCTAAAAACCAATGAATATGGGCATTTCTACTGTTCATTTGTGAGTGGCAATCGCCGCTTTCGAGTCCCTGTTAGCATGGAATTGTAAATAAACGAATCCGATTTGACGAAGGACGATCAAAGGAAGGTGCGTGAAATGAAAACATTAGACTAAACAACTTAAAAATGCACCGAAAAACCAATGAATATGGGCTTTTCTACTGTTCATTTGTGAGTGGCAATCGCCGCTTTCGAGTCCCTGTTACCATGGAATTGTAAAAAAACGAATCCGATTTGACGAAGGACGATCAAAGGAAGGAGCGTGAAATGAAAACATTAGACTAAACAACTTAAAAATGCACCGAAAAACCAATGAATATGGGCACTTCTACTGTTCATTTGTGAGTGGCAATCGCCGCTTTCGAGTCCCTGTTACCATGGGATTGTAAATAAACGAATCCGATTTGACGAAGGACGATCAAAGGAAGAAGCGTGAAATGAAAACATTAGACTGAACAACTTAAAAATGCACCTAAAAACCAATGAATATGGGCACTTCTACTGTTCATTTGTGAGTGGCAATCGCCGCTTTCGAGTCCCGTTTACCATGGAATTGTAAATAAACGAATTCGATTTGACGAAGGACGATCAAAGGAAGGAGCGTGAAATCAAAACATTAGACTGAACAACTTAAAAATGCACCTAAAAACCAATGAATATGGGCACTTCTACTGTTCATTTGTGAGTGGCAATCGCCTCTTTCGACTCCCTTTTACCATGGAATTGTATATAAACGAATCAGATTTGACGAAGGACGATCAAAGGAAGGAGCGTGAAATGAAAACATTAGACTGAACAACTTGAAAATGCACCTAAAAACCAATGAATATGGGCACTTCTACTGTTCATTTGTGAGTGGCAATCGCCTCTTTCGAGTCCTGTTACCATGGAATTGTAAATAAACGAATCAGATTTGACGAAGGACGATCAAAGGAAGGAGCGTGAAATGAAAACATTAGACTGAACAACTTAAAAATGCACCTAAAAACCAATGAATATGGGCACTTCTACTGTTCATTTGTGAATGGCAAACGCCGCTTTCGAGTCCCTGTTACCATGGAATTGTAAATAAACGAATCCGATTTGACGAAGGACGATCAAAGGAAGGAGCGTGAAATGAAAACATTAGACTAAACAACTTAAAAATGCAACGAAAAACCAATGAATATGGGCACTTCTACTGTTCATTTGTGAATGGCTATCGCCGCTTTCGAGTCCCTGTTACATGGAATTGTAAATAAACGAATCCGATTTGACGAAGGACGATCAAAGGAAGGAGCGTGAAATGAACACATTAGACTAAACAACTTAAAAATGCAACGAAAACCAATGAATTTGGGCACTTCTACTGTTCATTTGTGATGGCAATCGCCGCTTTCGAGTCCCTGTTACATGGAATTGTAAATGAACGAATCCGATTTGACGAAAGACGATCAAAGGAAGGAGCGTGAAATGAAAACATTAGACTAAACAACTTAAAAATGCAACGAAAAAGCAATGAATTTGGGCACTTCTACTGTTCATTTGTGAATGGCAATCGCCGCTTTCGAGTCCCTGTTACCATGGAATTGTAAATAAACGAATCCGATTTGACGAAGGAAGATCAAAGGAAGGAGAGTGAAATGAAAACATTAGACTAAACAACTTAAAAATGCAACGAAAAACCAATGAATTTGGGCACTTATACTGTTCATTTGTGAATGGCAATCGCCGCTTTCGAGTCCCTGTTACCATGGAATTGTAAATGAACGAATCCGATTTTACGAAGAACGATCAAAGGAAGGAGCGTAAAATGAAAACATTAGACTAAACAACTTAAAAATGCAACGATAAAGCAATGAATTTGGGCACTTCTACTGTTCATTTGTGAATGGCAATCGCCGCTTTCGAGTCCCTGTTACATGGAATTGTAAATAAACGAATCCGATTTGACGAAGGACGATCAAAGGAAGGAGCGTGAAATGAAAACATTAGACTAAACAACTTAAAAATGCACCGAAAAACCAATGAATATGGGCACTTCTACTGTTCATTTGTGAGTGGCAATTGCCGCTTTCGAGTCCCTGTTACCATGGAATTGTAAAAAAACGAATCCGATTTGACGAAGGACGATCAAAGGAAGGAGCGTGAAATGAAAACATTAGACTAAACAACTTAAAAATGCACCGAAAAACCAATGAATATGGGCACTTCTACTGTTCATTTGTGAGTGGCAATCGCCGCTTTCGAGTCCCTGTTACCATGGAATTGTAAATAAACGAATCCGATTTGACGAAGGACGATCAAAGGAAGGAGCGTGAAATGAAAACATTAGACTAAACAACTTAAAAATGCACCAAAAAACCAATGAATATGGGCACTTCAACTGTTCATTTGTGAGTGGCAATCGCCGCTTTCGAGTCCCTGTTACCATGGAATTGTAAATAAACGAATCATATTTGACGAAGGACGATCAAAGGAAGGAGCGTGAAATGAAAACATTAGACTAAACAACTTAAAAATGCACCGAAAAACCAATGAATATGGGCACTTCTACTGTTCATTTGTGAGTGGCAATCGCCGCTTTCGAGTCCCTGTTACCATGGAATTGTAAATAAACGAATCCGATTTGACGAAGGACGATCAAAGGAAGGAGCGTGAAATGAAAACATTAGACTAAACAACTTAAAAATGCACCGAAATACCAATGAATATGGGCACTTCTACTGTTCATTGTGAGTGGCAATCGCCGCTTTCGAGTCCCTGTTACCATGGAATTGTAAATAAACGAATCCGATTTGACGAAGGACGATCAAAGGAAGGAGCGTGAAATGAATAAATTAGACAAAACAACTTAAAAATGCACCGAAAAGCCAATGAATATGGGGTCTTCTACTGTTCATTTGTGAGTGGCAATCGCCGCTTTCGAGTCCCTGTTACCATGGAATTGTAAATGAACGAATCCGATTTGACGAAAGACGATCAAAGGAAGGAGCGTGAAATGAAAACATTAGGACTAAACAACTTAAAAATGCAACGATAAAGCAATGAATTTGGGCACTTCTACTGTTCATTTGTGAATGGCAATCGCCGCTTTCGAGTCCCTGTTACCATGGAATTGTAAATAAACGAATCCGATTTGACGAAGGACGATCAAAGGAAGGAGCGTGAAATGAAAACATTAGACTAAACAACTTAAAAATGCAACGAAAAACCAATGAATTTGGGCACTTATACTGTTCATTTGTGAATGGCAATCGCCGCTTTCGAGTCCCTGTTACCATGGAATTGTAAATAAACGAATCCGATTTGACGAAGAACGATCAAATGAAGGAGCGTGAAATGAAAACATTAGACTAAACAACTCAAAAATGCACCGAAAAACCAATGAATATGGGCACTTCTACTGTTCATTTGTGAGTGGCAATCGCCGCTTTCGAGTCCCTGTTAACATGGAATTGTAAATAAACGAATCTGATTTGACGAAGGACGATCAAAGGAAGGAGCGTGAAATGAAAACATTAGACTAAACAACTTAAAAATGCACCGAAAAACCAATGAATATGGGCACTTCTACTGTTCATTTGTGAGTGGCAATCGCCGCTTTCGAGTCCCTGTTAACATGGAATTGTAAAAAAACGAATCCGATTTGACGAAGGACGATCAAAGGAAGGAGCGTGAAATGAAAACATTAGACTAAACAACTTAAAAATGCACCGAAAAACAATGAATATGGGAACTTCTACTGTTCATTTGTGAGTGGCAATCGCAGCTTTCGAGTCCCTGTTACCATGGAATTGTAAATAAACGAATCCGATTTGACGAAGGACGATCAAAGGAAGGAGCGTAAAATGAAAACATTAGACTAAACAACTTAAAAATGCACCGAAAAACCAATGAATATGGGCACTTCTACTGTTCATTTGTGAGTGGCAATCGCCGCTTTCGAGTCCCTGTTACCATGGAATTGTAAATAAACGAATCCGATTTGACGAAGAACGATCAAAGGAAGGAGCGTGAAATGAAAACATTAGACTAAACAACTTAAAAATGCACCGAAAAACCAATGAATATGGGCACTTCTACTGTTCATTTGTGAGTGGCAATCGCCGCTTTCGAGTCCCTGTTAACATGGAATTGTAAATAAACGAATCCGATTTGACGAAGGACGATCAAAGGAAGGAGCGTGAAATGAAAACATTAGACTAAACAACTTAAAAATGCACCGAAAAACCAATGAATATGGGCACTTCTACTGTTCATTTGTGAGTGGCAATCGCCGCTTTCGAGTCCCTGTTACCATGGAATTGTAAAAAAACGAATCCGATTTGACGAAGGACGATCAAAGGAAGGAGCGTGAAATGAAAACATTAGACTAAACAACTTAAAAATGCACCGAAAAACCAATGAATATCGGCACTTCTACTGTTCATTTGTGAGTGGCAATCGCCGCTTTCGAGTCCCTGTTACCATGGAATTGTAAATAAACGAATCCGATTTGACGAAGGACGATCAAAGGAAGGAGCGTGAAATGAAAACATTAGACTAAACAACTTAAAAATGCACCGAAAAACCAATGAATATGGGCACTTCTACTGTTCATTTGTGAGTGGCAATCGCCGCTTTCGAGTCCCTGTTACCATGGAATTGTAAATAAACGAATCCGATTTGACGAAGGACGATCAAAGGAAGGAGCGTGAAATGAAAACATTAGACTAAACAACTTAAAAATGCACCGAAAAACCAATGAATATGGGCACTTCTACTGTTCATTTGTGAGTGGCAATCGCCGCTTTCGAGTCCCTGTTACCATAGAATTGTAAATAAACGAATCATATTTGACGAAGGACGATCAAAGGAAGGAGCGTGAAATGAAAACATTAGACTAAACAACTTAAAAATTCACCGAAAAACCAATGAATATGGGCACTTCTACTGTTCATTTGTGAGTGGCAATCGCCGCTTTCGAGTCCCTGTTACCATGGAATTGTAAATAAACGAATCCGATTTGACGAAGGACGATCAAAGGAAGGAGCGTGAAATGAAAACATTAGACTAAACAACTTAAAAATGCACCGAAAAACCAATGAATATGGGCACTTCTAATGTTCATTTGTGAGTGGCAATCGCCGCTTTCGAGTCCCTGTTAACATGGAATTGTAAATAAACGAATCCGATTTGACGAAGGACGATCAAAGGAAGGAGCGTGAAATGAAAACATTAGACTAAACAACTTAAAAATGCACCGAAAAACCAATGAATATGGGCACTTCTACTGTTCATTTGTGAGTGGCAATCGCCGCTTTCGAGTCCCTGTTACCATGGAATTGTAAAAAAACGAATCAGATTTGACGAAGGACGATCAAAGGAAGGAGCGTGAAATGAAAACATTAGACTAAACAACTTAAAAATGCACCGAAAAACCAATGAATATGGGCACTTCTACTGTTCATTTGTGAGTGGCAATCGCCGCTTTCGAGTCCCTGTTACCATGGAATTGTAAATAAACGAATCCGATTTGACGAAGGACGATCAAAGGAAGGAGCGTGAAATGAAAACATTAGACTAAACAACTTAAAAATGCACCGAAAAACCAATGAATATGGGCACTTCTACTGTTCATTTGTGAGTGGCAATCGCCGCTTTCGAGTCCCTGTTACCATGGAATTGTAAATAAACGAATCCGATTTGACGAAGGACGATCAAAGGAAGGAGCGTGAAATGAAAACATTAGACTAAACAACTTAAAAATGCACCGAAAAACCAATGAATATGGGCACTTCTACTGTTCATTTGTGAGTGGCAATCGCCGCTTTCGAGTCCCTGTTACCATGGAATTGTAAATAAACGAATCATATTTGACGAAGGACGATCAAAGGAAGGAGCGTGAAATAAAAACATTAGACTAAACAACTTAAAAATTCACCGAAAAACCAATGAATATGGGCACTTCTACTGTTAATTTTTGAATGGCAATCGCCGCTTTCGAGTCCCTGTTACCATGGAATTGTAAATAAACGAATCCGATTTGACAAAGGACGATCAAAGGAAGGAGCGTGAAATGAAAACATTAGACTAAACAACTTAAAAATGCACCGAAAAGCCAATGAATATGGGCACTTCTACTGTTCATTTGTGAGTGGCAATCGCCGCTTTCGAGTCCCTGTTACCATGGAATTGTAAATGAACGAATCCGATTTGACGAAAGACGATCAAAGGAAGGAGCGTGAAATGAAAACATTAGACTAAACAACTTAAAAATGCACCGAAAAACCAATGAATATGGGCACTTCTACTGTTCATTTGTGAGTGGCAATCGCCGATTTCGAGTCCCTGTTACTATGGAATTGTAAATAAACGAATCCGATTTGACGAAGGTCGATCAAAGGAAGGAGCGTCAAATGAAAACATTAGACTAAACAACTTAAAAATGCACCGAAAAACCAATGAATATGGGCACTTCTACTGTTCATTTGTGAGTGGCAATCGCCGCTTTCGAGTCCCTGTTACCATGGAATTGTAAATAAACGAATCCGATTTGACGAAGGACGATCAAAGGAAGGAGCGTGAAATGAAAACATTAGACTAAACAACTTAAAAATGCACCGAAAAGCCAATGAATATGGGCACTTCTACTGTTCATTTGTGAGTGGCAATCGCCGCTTTCGAGTCCCTGTTACCATGGAATTGTAAATAACCAAATCCGATTTGACGAAGGACGATCAAAGGAAGGAGAGTGAAATGAAAACATTAGACTAAACAACTTAAAAATGCACCGAAAAACAAATGAATATGGGCACTTCTACTGTTCATTTGTGAATGGCAAACGCCGCTTTCGAGTCCCTGTTACCATGGAATTGTAAATAAATGAATCCGATTTGACGAAGAACGATCAAAGGAAGGAGAGTGAAATGAAAACATTAGACTAAACAACTTAAAAATGCACCGAAAAACAAATGAATATGGGCACTTCTACTGTTCATTTGTGAGTGGCAATCGCCGCTTTCGAGTCCCTGTTACCATGGAATTGTAAATAAACGAATCCGATTTGACGAAGGACGATCAAAGGAAGGAGAGTGAAATGAAAGCATTAGACTAAACAACTAAAAAATGCACCGAAAAACAAATGAATATGGGCACTTCTACTGTTCATTTGTGAGTGGCAATCGCCGCTTTCGAGTCCCTTTTACCATGGAATTTTAAATAAACGAATCCCATTTGACGAAGGACGATCAAAGGAAGGAGAGTGAAATGAAAACATTAGACTAAACAACTTAAAAATGCACCGAAAAACAAATGAATATGGGCACTTCTACTGTTCATTTGTGAAGGGCTATCGCCGCTTTCGAGTCCCTGTTACCATGGAATTGTAAATAAACGAATCCGATTTGACGAAGGACGATCAAAGGAAGGAGCGTGAAATGAAAACATTAGACTAAACAACTTAAAAATGCAACGAAAAACCAATGAATTTGGGCACTTCTACTGTTTATTTGTGAATGGCAATCGCCGCTTTCGAGTCCCTGTTTCCATTAAATTGTAAATAAACGAATCCGATATAACGAAGGACGATCAAAGGAAGGAGCGTGAAATGAAAACATTAGACTAAACAACTTAAAAATGCACCAATAAAACCAATAAATATGGGCTCTTCTACTGTTCATTTGTGAATGGCACACGCCGCTTTCGAGCCCCTGTTTCCATTAAATTGTAAATAAACGAATCCGATATAACGAAGGACGATCAAAGGAAGGAGCGTGAAATGAAAACATTAGACTAAACAACTTAAAAATGCACCCAAAAACCAATGAATATGGGCACCTCTACTGTTCATTTGTGAATGGCTATCGCCGCGCTCGAGTCCCTGTTACCATGGAATTGTAAATAAACGAATCCGATTTGAAGAAGGACGATCAAAGGAAGGAGCGTGAAATGAAAACATTAGACTAAACAACTTAAAAATGCACCGAAAAACCAATGAATATGGGCACTTCTACTGTTCATTTGTGAATGGCAAACGCCGCTTTCGAGTCCCTGTTACCATGGAATTGTAAATAAACGAATCCGATTTGACGAAGGACGATCAAAGGAAGGAGCGTGAAATGAAAACATTAGACTAAACAACTTAAAATGCACCGAAAAACCAATGAATATGGGCACTTATACTGTTCATTTGTGAGTGGCAATCGCCGCTTTCGAGTCCCTGTTACCATGGAATTGTAAATAAACGAATCCGATTTGACGAAGGACGATCAAAGAAAGGAGCGTGAAATGAAAACATTAGACTAAACAACTTAAAATGCACCGAAAAACGAATGAATATGGGCACTTCTACTGTTCATTTGTGAGTGGCAATCGCCGCTTTCGAGTCCCTGTTACCATGGAATTGTAAATAAACGAATCCGATTTCACGAAGGACGATCATAGGAAGGAGAGTGAAATGAAAACATTAGACTAAACAACTTAAAAATGCACCGAAAAACCAATGAATATGGGCACTTCTACTGTTCATTTGTGAGTGGCAATCGCCGCTTTCGAGTCTCTGTTACCATGGAATTGTAAACAAACGAATCCGATTTGACGAAGGACGATCAAAGGAAGGAGCGTGAAATGAAAACATTAGACTAAACAACTTAAAAATACACCGAAAAACCAATGAATATGGGCACTTCTACATTTCATTTGTGAGTGGCAATCGCCGCTTTCGAGTTCCTGTTGCCATGGAATTGTAAATAACCAAAACCGATTTGACGAAGGACGATCAAAGGAAGGAGAGTGTCGCGTCGCTGGCGTCCGGGGTTGGCTGTGCGACCCGCCCCGAAACGCGAGAGCGAGTGAGCATTCTGCCCAGGTAAGGGCTGGGGTTGCTGGAGAAAATAAACCTCCCTGCTGTTCCGTTGATTACCCCGAAGGGCGTTTATTCCGTCCAGTAAAGGATTACAGTAAAGGGGACCTTCTCCCAGGGAGAAGGTCGAGTGTCGTTTGCCTGAAGGGCGCGTGTAGTCCGGTTCAGCTCCAGCAGCTGGATGGCGGCCGGGGTCCTGTCCGGCTTCTGGCTGGTCGCGGGAGCCCGACGGTCCGGCGAGCCAAATAGGGGCAGCCTCGGCACCTCTGCGTAGGGCGTCCTTGGAGAGTCCAGGGGCCGGAGGCGGTACTGCGGGGTGGGCGGCGTCAGGAGACTCAGCACCGGCCACGTAGGAAGGGCGGCCTCGGCCAACCAGGTCCGGTAGTCCTCGAGGGTCGGCGATGATCCCGGGGTGGTCGTCGGAGGTGCTGGTGGCAGAGTGTCGGAGCGGCGGGGCGGCGTCGCGGCGGGTCGGTCCTCCGTGCGGCGTCGAGCTCGGTTGGCGCTGGGAGGCGGCGCGGCATCCGTCCGGTTGCTTTGGTCCTGGTTGCCTCGAATTCCTCTTGAGGGGATCGGAGTTGACCGAGGATGTGCTCTCTGCGGTCGCTTCCTCCAGAGGGGAGCGGACTTGACCGAGGATTTGCTCTCTGCGGTCGCTTCCTCCAGAGGGGGGGGGCGGAGTTGACCGAGGATGTGCTCTCTGCGATCGCTTCCTCGAGAGGGGAGCGGAGTTGACCGAGGATGTGCTCTCTGCGGTCGCTTCCATCAGAGGGGAGCGGAGTAGACCGAGGATGTTCTCTCTGCGGTCTCTCCCTGATGGACTCCCACCTCCGACTCTCTCTGTTCGGGTCTCAGGTCCCTCCTTATATACCTGCCCTGGCCCGGGCGGTAGCCAATGGGCGAGCGCTGAGGGGACTCCGGGGGAGGGGAGACCACGTGACATTGTGACGTATCGCTCACATGCCCTGGCGGTAGCCAATGGGCGAGCGCTGAGGGGACTCCGGGGGAGGGGAGACCACGTGACATTGTGACGTCGCGCTCTCCGCGTGGCAGACTCTTCCCCTATTGCATCGGAGCGCGGGTGGAGGGGAAGATTCTCCGCTGCCGGGAGATTTGAATTGTCTTCGCTCTGCGGAGCGGGCTTTGGCCACAGTAGGCGCACATCATCCCACCCCTCCCCAGTTGGCGCAAAACCCGCTACGAAGAGCGAGCGCCCGATTGTTTCTGGGCCTGTTTCCGTGGGTTGTGTGACCCCTATGGGTGCTGGGGCGGGTTTGAAGGGGTCTGGTATTTTCCCGCCCTCTCGTTTCCCGCGTGATTTTCGGGGCAGTCCCGATGGAAGTGATGTCCGGGACAAAATCTGCATTTAGGTGCTCCTGCTGGTCGGCCTTGGCTGGTGTCCTCGGCCTGGTCCGCTGAGATGGCGCTTGCTAGCCGTATTAATTCTTCCGTGGTTTTCGGTGGGCTGGCGCGCAGCGTTTGCCTTATCCGTGGCAGAAGCTGTTCTATTAATGTCGGCAAAATGGTTTCTTGGTTCCCGTCCGGGAATAATCTTTTAAACAGTTGCAGCTTCTTCAGGATAAACATCTCCGCGCTTTCCTTCTGTGCTTGAGTACTTCCAAATAGTTTGGATTGTATAAGCGCTCTCTGGGCTGGAGTGTCGTAACGTCCCCGAAGCCTGTTTTTGAAGTCTCCCCAGGTAAGAGAGAACTCCCGGTACGGTGTCCACCATTGCCGTGCTTCCTCCTGGAGTTGTTGCTCCGCCCTGCGGACCCACCATGTCGTTGGTAGTTGGTCATCCCGAAATGCAGCTTCCATATCTCTTAGGAACCTTTCTGGGTCCTCTGCTTCTCTCCCGAAAAACTCCGGCCACGGTGTCCGGAAGGCGGGTTCCGGAGAGGATGGCTGTGGGCGGCTGCGTTGCTGCGGCAGGGTGCATCTTCCGCACACAAACTGTAGACCACTTGTGTCCCTGGCTTCGTCCCTCCATCCTAGGCAGAGATGGTGAAACCAATGGTGGCAGCAGGCGCAGGAGATCAGGTGTTCCCCCACCCCACTGCAGTTTGGAGTCTCGCATTGGTCCCTGGTGCGGGTGCGAGTTAGGTTGGGCGCCACCGAGTGTTGGTAAGGCTCTCTCGGAAGAGCCGTGATGGTTGCAGCGAGTGTTCCATTGATGGGCTGAGTCGCCATGGTGGAAACGTCTCCCGGTTCGGTGTCGACCGACTGGGTGTCTGGTGCATTTCCGCGACCGTTGTCCATCTCGCCTGCCGAAGTTGAGGCGTCGTCCCTCGGTGGGGTCTGTGGGACACTAGTCGCTGGTTGCCGGGCGTCGTCAGTCAGAGGGGCCCGTGGATCCCAGCTGCTCTCCATGTAGCTAGTCGTAGTCCCCGTTAGTTGGGCGCCAATTGTCGCGTCGCTGGCGTCCGGGGTTGGCTGTGCGACCCGCCCCGAAACGCGAGAGCGAGTGAGCATTCTGCCCAGGTAAGGGCTGGGGTTGCTGGAGAAAATAAACCTCCCTGCTGTTCCGTTGATTACCCCGAAGGGCGTTTATTCCGTCCAGTAAAGGATTACAGTAAAGGGGACCTTCTCCCAGGGAGAAGGTCGAGTGTCGTTTGCCTGAAGGGCGCGTGTAGTCCGGTTCAGCTCCAGCAGCTGGATGGCGGCCGGGGTCCTGTCCGGCTTCTGGCTGGTCGCGGGAGCCCGACGGTCCGGCGAGCCAAATAGGGGCAGCCTCGGCACCTCTGCGTAGGGCGTCCTTGGAGAGTCCAGGGGCCGGAGGCGGTACTGCGGGGTGGGCGGCGTCAGGAGACTCAGCACCGGCCACGTAGGAAGGGCGGCCTCGGCCAACCAGGTCCGGTAGTCCTCGAGGGTCGGCGATGATCCCGGGGTGGTCGTCGGAGGTGCTGGTGGCAGAGTGTCGGAGCGGCGGGGCGGCGTCGCGGCGGGTCGGTCCTCCGTGCGGCGTCGAGCTCGGTTGGCGCTGGGAGGCGGCGCGGCATCCGTCCGGTTGCTTTGGTCCTGGTTGCCTCGAATTCCTCTTGAGGGGATCGGAGTTGACCGAGGATGTGCTCTCTGCGGTCGCTTCCTCCAGAGGGGAGCGGACTTGACCGAGGATTTGCTCTCTGCGGTCGCTTCCTCCAGAGGGGGGGGGGCGGAGTTGACCGAGGATGTGCTCTCTGCGATCGCTTCCTCGAGAGGGGAGCGGAGTTGACCGAGGATGTGCTCTCTGCGGTCGCTTCCATCAGAGGGGAGCGGAGTAGACCGAGGATGTTCTCTCTGCGGTCTCTCCCTGATGGACTCCCACCTCCGACTCTCTCTGTTCGGGTCTCAGGTCCCTCCTTATATACCTGCCCTGGCCCGGGCGGTAGCCAATGGGCGAGCGCTGAGGGGACTCCGGGGGAGGGGAGACCACGTGACATTGTGACGTATCGCTCACATGCCCTGGCGGTAGCCAATGGGCGAGCGCTGAGGGGACTCCGGGGGAGGGGAGCCCACGTGACATTGTGACGTCGCGCTCTCCGCGTGGCAGACTCTTCCCCTATTGCATCGGAGCGCGGGTGGAGGGGAAGATTCTCCGCTGCCGGGAGATTTGAATTGTCTTCGCTCTGCGGAGCGGGCTTTGGCCACAGTAGGCGCACATCAAGAGTGAAATGAAAACATTAGACTAAACAACTTAAAAATGCACCGAAAAACAAATGAATATGGGCACTTCTACTGTTCCTTTGTGAATGGCAAACGCCGCTTTCGAGTCCCTGTTACCATGGAATTGTAAATAAACGAATCCAATTTGACGAAGAACGATCAAAGGAAGGAGAGTGAAATGAAAACATTAGACTAAACAACTTAAAAATGCACCGAAAACCAAATGAATATGGGCACTTCTACTGTTCATTTGTGAGTGGCAATCGCCGCTTTCGAGTCCCTGTTACCATGGAATTGTAAATAAACGAATCCGATTTGACGAAGGACGATCAAAGGAAGGAGCGTGAAATGAAAACATTAGACTAAACAACTTAAAAATGCACCGAAAAACCAATGAATATGGGCACTTCTACTGTTCATTTGTGAGTGGCAATCGCCGCTTTCGAGTCCCTGTTGCCATGGAATTGTAAATAACCAAAACCGATTTGACGAAGGACGATCAAAGGAAGGAGAGTGAAATGAAAACATTAGACTAAACAACTTAAAAATGCACCGAAAAACAAATGAATATGGGCACTTCTACTGTTCATTTGTGAATGGCAAACGCCGCTTTCGAGTCCCTGTTACCATGGAATTGTAAATAAACGAATCCGATTTGACGAAGAACGATCAAAGGAAGGAGAGTGAAATGAAAACATTAGACTAAACAACTTAAAAATGCACCGAAAACCAAATGAATATGGGCACTTCTACTGTTCATTTGTGAGTGGCAATCGCCGCTTTCGAGTCCCTGTTACCATGGAATTGTAAATAAACGAATCCGATTTGACGAAGGACGATCAAAGGAAGGAGCGTGAAATGAAAACATTAGACTAAACAACTTAAAAATGCACCGAAAAACCAATGAATATGGGCACTTCTACTGTTCATTTGTGAGTGGCAATCGCCGCTTTCGAGTCCCTGTTACCATGGAATTGTAAATAAACGACTCCGATTTGACGAAGGACGATCAAAGGAAGGAGCGTGAAATGAAAACATTAGACTAAACAACTTAAAAATGCACCGAAAAACCAATGAATATGGGCACTTCTACTGTTCATTTGTGAGTGGCAATTGCCGCTTTCGAGTCCCTGTTACTATGGAATTGTAAATAAACGAATCCGATTTGACGAAGGACGATCAAAGGAAGGAGCGTGAAATGAAAACATTAGACTAAACAACTTAAAAATGCACCGAAAAACCAATGAATATGGGCACTTCTACTGTTCATTTGTGAGTGGCAATCGCCGCTTTCGAGTCCCTGTTACCATGGAATTGTAAATAAACGAATCCGATTTGACGAAGGACGATCAAAGGAAGGAGCGTGAAATGAAAACATTAGACTAAACAACTTAAAAATGCACCGAAAAGCCAATGAATATGGGCACTTCTACTGTTCATTTGTGAGTGGCAATCGCCGCTTTCGAGTCCCTGTTGCCATGGAATTGTAAATAACCAAATCCGATTTGACGAAGGACGATCAAAGGAAGGAGAGTGAAATGAAAACATTAGACTAAACAACTTAAAAATGCACCGAAAAACAAATGAATATGGGCACTTCTACTGTTCATTTGTGAATGGCAAACGCCGCTTTCGAGTCCCTGTTACCATGGAATTGTAAATAAACGAATCCGATTTGACGAAGAACGATCAAAGGAAGGAGAGTGAAATGAAAACATTAGACTAAACAACTTAAAAATGCACCGAAAAACCAATGAATATGGGCACTTCTACTGTTCATTTGTGAGTGGCAATCGCCGCTTTCGAGTCCCTGTTACCATGGAATTGTAAATAAACGAATCCGATTTGACGAAGGACGATCAAAGGAAGGAGAGTGAAATGAAAGCATTAGACTAAACAACTAAAAAATGCACCGAAAAACAAATGAATATGGGCACTTCTACTGTTCATTTGTGAGTGGCAATCGCCGCTTTCGAGTCCCTGTTACCATGGAATTGTAAATAAACGAATCCCATTTGACGAAGGACGATCAAAGGAAGGAGAATGAAATGAAAACATTAGACTAAACAACTTAAAAATGCACCGAAAAACAAATGAATATGGGCACTTCTACTGTTCATTTGTGAAGGGCTATCGCCGCTTTCGAGTCCCTGTTACCATGGAATTGTAAATAAACGAATCCGATTTGACGAAGGACGATCAAAGGAAGGAGAGTGAAATGAAAACATTAGACTAAACAACTTAAAAATGCACCGAAAAACAAATGAATATGGGCACTTCTACTGTTCATTTGTGAATGGCAAACGCCGCTTTCGAGTCCCTGTTACCATGGAATTGTAAATAAACGAATCCGATTTGACGAAGAACGATCAAAGGAAGGAGAGTGAAATGAAAACATTAGACTAAACAACTTAAAAATGCACCGAAAAACAAATGAATATGGGCACTTCTACTGTTCATTTGTGAGTGGCAATCGCCGCTTTCGAGTCCCTGTTACCATGGAATTGTAAATAAACGAATCCGATTTGACGAAGGACGATCAAAGGAAGGAGAGTGAAATGAAAGCATTAGACTAAACAACTAAAAAATGCACCGAAAAACAAATGAATATGGGCACTTCTACTGTTCATTTGTGAGTGGCAATCGCCGCTTTCGAGTCCCTGTTATCATGGAATTGTAAATAAACGAATCCCATTTGACGAAGGACGATCAAAGGAAGGAGAGTGAAATGAAAACATTAGACTAAACAACTTAAAAATGCACCGAAAAACAAATGAATATGGGCACTTCTACTGTTCATTTGTGAAGGGCTATCGCCGCTTTCGAGTCCCTGTTACCATGGAATTGTAAATAAACGAATCCGATTTGACGAAGGACGATCAAAGGAAGGAGTGTGAAATGAAAACATTAGACTAAACAACTTAAAAATGCAACGAAAAACCAATGAATTTGGGCACTTCTACTGTTTATTTGTGAATGGCAATCGCCGCTTTCGAGTCCCTGTTTCCATTAAATTGTAAATAAACGAATCCGATATAACGAAGGACGATCAAAGGAAGGAGCGTGAAATGAAAACATTAGACTAAACAACTTAAAAATGCACCAATAAAACCAATGAATATGGGCTCATCTACTGTTCATTTGTGAATGGCAAACGCCGCTTTTGAGCCCCTGTTTCCATTAAATTGTAAATAAACGAATCCGATATAACGAAGGACGATCAAAGGAAGGAGCGTGAAATGAAAAACATTAGACTAAACAACTTAAAATGCACCGAAAAACCAATGAATATGGGCACTTATACTGTTCATTTGTGATTGGCAATCGCCGCTTTCGAGTCCCTGTTACCATGGAATTTTAAATAAACGAATCCGATTTGACGAAGAACGATCAAAGAAAGGAGCGTGAAATGAAAACATTAGACTAAACAACTTATAATGCATCGAAAAACGAATGAATACGGGCACTTCTACTGTTCATTTGTGAGTGGCAATCGCCGCTTTCGAGTCCCTGTTACCATGGAATTGTAAATAAACGAATCCGATTTCACGAAGGACGATCATAGGAAGGAGAGTGAAATGAAAACATTAGACTAAACAACTTAAAAATGCACCGAAAAACCAATGAATATGGGCACTTCTACTGTTCATTTGTGAGTGGCAATCGCCGCTTTCGAGTCTCTGTTACCATGGAATTGTAAACAAACGAATCCGATTTGACGAAGGACGATCAAAGGAAGGAGCGTGAAATGAAAACATTAGACTAAACAACTTAAAAATACACCGAAAAACCAATGAATATGGGCACTTCTACTGTTCATTTGTGAGTGGCAATCGCCGCTTTCGAGTCCCTGTTACCATGGAATTGTAAATAAACGAATCCGATTTGACGAAGGACGATCAAAGGAAGGAGCGTGAAATGAAAACATTACACTAAAGAACTTAAAAATGCACCGAAAAACCAATGAATATGGGAACTTCTACTGTTCATTTGTGAGTGGCAATCGCCGCTTTCGAGTCCCTGTTGCCATGGAATTGTAAATAACCAAAACCGATTTGACGAAGGACGATCAAAGGAAGGAGAGTGAAATGAAAACATTAGACTAAACAACTTAAAAATGCACCGAAAAAACAAATGAATATGGGCACTTCTACTGTTCATTTGTGAATGGCAAACGCCGCTTTCGAGTCCCTGTTACCATGGAATTGTAAATAAACGAATCCGATTTGACGAAGAACGATACGATCAAAGGAAGGAGAGTGAAATGAAAACATTAGACTAACCAACTTAAAAATGCACCGAAAACCAAATGAATATGGGCACTTCTACTGTTCATTTGTGAGTGGCAATCGCCGCTTTCGAGTTCCTGTTACCATGGAATTGTAAATAAACGAATCCGATTTGACGAAGGACGATCAAAAGAAAGGAGCGTGAAATGAAAACATTAGACTAAACAACTTAAAATGCACCGAAAAACCAATGAATATGGGCACTTATACTGTTCATTTGTGAGTCGCAATCGCCGGTTTCAAGTCCCTGTTACCATGGAATTGTAAATAAAACGAATCCGATTTGCGATCAAAGGAATGAGAGTGAAATGAAAACATTAGACTAAACAACTTAAAAATGCACCGAAAAACCAATGAATATGGGCACTTCTACTGTTCATTTGTGAGTGGCAATCGCCGCTTTCGAGTCCCTGTTACCATGGAATTGTAAATAAACGAATCCGATTTGACGAAGGACGATCAAAGGAAGGAGAGTAAAATGAAAACATTAGACTAAACAACTTAAAAATGCACCGTAAAACCAATGAATATGGGCACTTCTACTGTTCATTTGTGAATGGCAAACGCCGCTTTCGAGTCCCTGTTACCATGGAATTGTAAATAAACGAATCCGATTTGACGAAGGACGATCAAAGGAAGAAGCGTGAAATGAAAACATTAGACTAATCAACTTAAAATGCACCGAAAAACGAATGAATATGGGCACTTCTACTGTTCATTTGTGAATGGCAATCGCCGCTATCGAGTCCCTGTTACCATGGAATTGTAAATAAACGAATCCGATTGGACGAAGGACGATCAAAGGAAGGAGAGTGAAATGAAAACATTAGACTAAACAACTTAAAAATGCACCGAAAAACAAATGAATATGGGCACTTCTACTGTTCATTTGTGATTGGCAATCGCCGCTTTCGAGTCCCTGTTACCATGGAATTGTAAATAAACGAATCCGATTTGACGAACGACGATCAAAGGAAGGAGAGTGAAATGAAAACATTAGACTAAACAACTTAAAAATGCACCGAAAAACCAATGAATATGGGCACTTCTACTGTTCATTTGTGAGTGGCAATCGCCGCTTTCGAGTCCCTGTTACCATGGAATTGTAAATAAACGAATCCGATTTGACGAAGGACGATCAAAGGAAGGAGAGTGAAATGAAAACATTAGACTAAACAACTTAAAAATGCACCGAAAAACAAATGAATATGGGCACTTCTACTGTTCATTTGTGAGTGGCAATCGCCGCTTTCGAGTCCCTGTTACCATGGAATTGTAAATAAACGAATCCGATTTGACGAAGGACGATCAAAGGAAGGAGCGTGAAATGAAAACATTAGACTAAACAACTTAAAAATGCACCGAAAAACCAATGAATATGGGCACTTCTACTGTTCATTTGTGAGTGGCAATCGCCGCTTTCGAGTCCCTGTTGCCATGGAATTGTAAATAAACGAATCCGATTTGACGAAGAACGATCAAAGGAAGGAGAGTGAAATGAAAACATTAGACTAAACAACTTAAAAATGCACCGAAAAACCAATGAATATGGGCACTTCTACTGTTCATTTGTGAGTGGCAATCGCCGCTTTCGAGTCCCTGTTACCATAGAATTGTAAATAAACGAATCCGATTTGACGAAGGACGATCAAAGGAAGGAGAGTGAAATGAAAACATTAGACTAAACAACTTAAAAATGCAACGAAAAACCAATGAATATGGGCACTTCTACTGTTCATTTGTGAATGGCAAACGCCGCTTTCGAGTCCCTGTTACCATGGAATTGTAAATAAACGAATCCGATTTGACGAAGGAAGATCAAAGGAAGGAGCGTGAAATGAAAACATTAGACTAAACAACTTTAAAATGCACCGAAAAACCAATGAATATGGGCACTTCTACTGTTCATTTGTGAATGAAAAACGCAACTTTCGAGTCCCTGTTACCATGGAATTGTAAATAAACGAATCGGATTTGCCGAAGGACGATGAAAGGAAGGAGAGTGAAATGAAAACATTAGACTAAACAACTTAAAAATGCAACGAAAAACCAATGAATATGGGCACTTTTACTGTTCATTTGTGAATGGCAAACGCCGCTTTCGAGTCCCTGTTACCATGGAATTGTAAATAAACCAATCCGATTTGACGAAGGACGATCAAAGGAAGGAGCGTGAAATGAAAACATTAGACTGAACAACTTAAAAATGCAACCAAAAACCAATGAATATGGGCACTTATACTGTTCATTTGTGAGTGGCAATCGCCGCTTTCGAAGCCCTTTTACCATGGAATTGTAAATAAACGAATCCGATTTGACGAAGGACGATCATAAGAAGGAGCGTGAAATGAAAACATTAGACTGAACAACTTAAAAATGCACCTAAAAACCAATGAATATGGGCACTTCTACTGTTCATTTGTGAATGGCAATCGCCGCTTTCGAGTCCCTGTTACCATGGAATTGTAAATAAACAAATTCAATTTGACGAAGGACGATCAAAGGAAGGAGCGTGAAATGAACACATTAGACTAAACAACTTAAAAATGCAACGAAAAACCAATGAATATGGCCACTTCTACTGTTCATTTGTGAATGGCAATCGCCGCTTTCGAGTCCCTGTTACCATGGAATTGTAAATAAACGAATCCGATTTGACGAAGGACGATCAAAGGAAGGAGCGTGAAATGAAAACATTAGACTGAACAACTTAAAAATGCACCAAAAAACAAATGAATATGGGCACTTCGACTGTTCATTTGTGAATGGCAAACGCCGCTTTCGAGTCCCTGTTACCATGGAATTGTAAATAAACGAATCCGATTTGACGAAGAACGATCAAAGGAAGGAGCGTGAAATGAAAACATTAGACTAAACAACTTAAAAATGCAACGAAAAACCAATGAATATGGGCACTTCTACTGTTCATTTGTGAATGGCAATCGCCGCTTTCGAGTCCCTGTTACCATGGAATTGTAAATAAACGAATCCGATTTGACAAAGGACGATCAAAGGAAGGAGCGTGAAATGAAAACATTAGACTAAAAACTTAAAAATGCACCGAAAAAAAAATGAATATGGGCACTTCTACTGTTCATTTGTGAATGGCTATCGCCGCTTTCGAGTCCCTGTTACCATGGAATTGTAAATAAACGAATCCGATTTGACGAAGGACGATCAAAGGAAGGAGCGGGAAATGAAAACATTAGACTAAACAACTTAAAAATGCACCGAAAAACCAATGAATATGGGCACTTCTACTGTTCATTTGTGAATGGCAATCGCCGCTTTCGAGTCCCTGTTACCATGGAATTGTAAATAAACGAATCCGATTTGACGAAGGACGATCAAAGGAAGGAGCGTGAAATGAAAACATTAGACTAAACAACTTAAAAATGCAACGAAAAACCAATGAATTTGGGCACTTATACTGTTCATTTGTGAATGGCAATCGCCGCTTTTGAGTCCCTGTGACCATGGAATTGTAAATAAACGAATCCGATTTGACAAAGGACGATCAAAGGAAGGAGCGTGAAATGAAAACTTTAGACTAAACAACTTACAAATGCACCGAAAAACCAATGAATATGGGCACTTCTACTTTTCATTTGTGAGTGGCAATCACCGCTTTCGAGTCCCTGTTACCATGGAATTATAAATAAACGAATCCGATTTGACGAAGGACGATCAAAGGAAGGAGCGTGAAATGAAAACATTAGACTGAACAACTTAAAAATGCACCGAAAAACCAATGAATATGGGCACTTCTACTGTTCATTTGTGAGTGGCAATCGCCGCTTTTGAGTCCCTGTTACCATGGAATTGTAAATAAAGGAATCCGATTTGACGAAGGACGATCAAAGGAAGGAGCGTGAAATGAAAACATTAGACTAAACAACTTAAAAATGCAACGAAAAACCAATGAATATGGGCACTTCTACTGTTCATTAGTGAATGCCAAACGCCGCTTTCGAGTCCCTGTTACCATGGAATTGTAAATAAACGAATCCAATTTGACGAAGGACGGTCAAAGGAAGGAGCGTGAAATGAAAACATTAGACTGAACAACTTAAAAATGCACCGAAAAACCAATGAATATGGGCACTTCTACTGTTCATTTGTGAATGGCAAACGCCGCTTTCGAGTCCTTGTTACCATGGAATTGTAAATAAACGAATCCAATTTGACGAAGGACGATCAAAGGAAGGAGAGTGAAATGAAAACATTAGACTGAACAACTTAAAAATGCACCGAAAAACCAATGAATATGGGCACTTCTACTGTTCATTTGTGAATGGCAAACGCCGCTTTCGAGTCCCTGTTACCATGGAATTGTAAATAAACGAATCCAATTTGACGAAAGACGATCAAAGGAAGGAGCGTGAAATAAAAACATTAGACTGAACAACTTAAAAATGCACCGAGAAACCAATGAATATGGGCACTTCTACTGTTCTTTTATGAATGGATA
>NW_027286502.1:0-23111 GCF_022747635.1 Hetaerina americana | reverse complement strand
GCTCTTTTAGTAACATTAACACTTTCTCTGAAGCATCTTTTATGATCATTTATTGTATTTCAGGATACATTCTGGGTTTTATTTTGTTTATTTGATGAAAATGAACAACAATACACACCTTGGATACATTTTTATTTGATTTGTGTCGAGTGAGATTTTCACCTAGAACCCAAAGGGGGGGGTATTGGCACTTTTCATGGAAATAGTGAAAATTTAAATTTTCTAAAAATGATTGAAATGCCTTCTAAACACCTCAAACATTCACTCTAAAACAGAAGATTGTTGTTTTTCGCAATATTTTTAGAGATTTGGGCTCTTATAGTAACATTAACACCAGGGCTGAAGCATCTTTTATGATCTTTTATTGTCTTTCAGGATTCATTCTGGGTTTTATTTTGTTTATTTGATGAAAATGAACAACAATACACACCTTGGATACATTTTTGTTTGATTTATAACGAGTGAGATTTTCACCTAGAACCCAAAGGGGGGGGTATTGGCACTTTTCATGGAAAAATGTGAAAAATTAAATTTTCTAAAAATGAAATAAATGCCTTCTAAACACCTCAAACATTCACTCTAAAACAGAAGATTGTTGTTTTTCGCAATATTTTTAGAAATTTGGGCTATTTTAGTAACATTAACACCTGGGCTGAAGCATCTTTTATGATCTTTTATTGTCTTTCAGGATTCATTCTGGGTTTTATTTTGTTTATTTGATGAAAATGAACAACAATACACACCATTAAAACATTTTTGTTTGATTTGTGTCGAGTGAGATTTTCACTTAGAACCCAAAGGGGGGGGTATTGGCACTTTTCATGGAAAAATGTGAAAAATTAAATTTTCTAAAAATGAAATAAATGCCTTCTAAACACCTCAAATATTCACTCTAAAACAAAAGATTGTTGTTTTTCGCAATATTTTTAGTAATTTGGGCTCTTTTAGTAACATTAACACTTGCGCTGAAGCATCTTTAATGCTCATTTCTTGTCTTTCAGGATTAATTCTGGGTTTTATTTTGTTTATTTGATGAAAATGAACAACAATACACACCATGGAAACATTTTTGTTTGATTTGTGTCGAGTGAGATTTTCACCTAGAACCCAAAGGGGGGGGTATTGGCACTTTTCATGGAAAAATGTGAAAAATTAAATTTTCTAAAAATGATTGAAATGCCTTCTAAACACCTCAAACATTCACTCTAAAACAGAAGATTGTTGTTTTTCGCAATATTTTTAGAAATTTGGGCTCTTATAGTAACATTAACACCTGGGCTGAAGCATCTTTTATGATCTTTAATTGTCTTTCAGGATTCATTCTGGGTTTTATTTTGTTTATTTGATGAAAATGAACAACAATACACACCTTGGATACATTTTTGTTTGATTTGTGACGTGTGAGATTTTCACCTAGAACCCAAAGGGGGGGTATTGGCACTTCTCATGGAAAAATGCGAAAAATTAAATTTTCTAAAAATGAAATAAATGCCTTCTAAACACCTCAAACATTCACTCTAAAACAGAAGATTGTTGTTTTTCGCAATATTTTTAGAAATTTGGGCTCTTTTAGTAACATTAACACTTTCGCTGAAGCAACTTCTATGCTCATTTCTTGTCTTTCAAGATTAATTCTGGGTTTTATTTTGTTTATTTGATGAAAATGAACAACAATACACACCATTAAAACATTTTTGTTTGATTTGTGTCGAGTGAGATTTTCACTTAGAACCCAAAGGGTGGGTATTGGCACTTTTCATGGAAAAAAGTGAAAAATTAAATTTTCTAAAAATGAAATAAATGCCTTCTAAACACCTCAAATATTCACTCTAAAACAGAAGATTGTTGTTTTTCGCAATATTTTTAGAAATTTGGGCTCTTTTAGTAACATTAACACTTGCGCTGAAGCAACTTTTATGCTCATTTCTTGTCTTTCAGGATTCATTCTGGGTTTAATTTTGTTTATTTGATGAAAATGAACAACAGTACACACCATGGAAACATTTTTGTTTGATTTGCGTCAAGTGAGATTTTCACCTAGAACCCAAAGGGGGGGTATTGGCACTTTTCATGGAAAAATGTGAAAAATTAAATTTTCTAAAAATGAAATAAATGCCTTCTAAACACCTCAAACATTCACTCTAAAACAGAAGATTGTTGTTTTTCGCAATATTTTTAGAAATTTGGGCTATTTTAGTAACATTAACACTTTCTCTGAAACATCTTTTATGATCATTTATTGTATTTCAGGATACATTCTGGGTTTTATTTTGTTTATTTGATGAAAATGAACAACAATACACACCTTGGATACATTTTTGTTTGATTTGTGTCGAGTGAGATTTTCACCTAGAACCCAAAGGGGGGGTATTGGCACTTTTCATGGAAAAATGTGAAAAATTAAATTTTCTAAAAATGAAATAAATGCCTTCTAAACAACTCAAACATTCACTCTAAAACAGAAGATTGTTGTTTTTCGCAATATTTTTAGAAATTTGGGCTATTTTAGTAACATTAACACTTGCGCTGAAGCAACTTTTATGCTCATTTCTTGTCTTTCAGTATTAATTCTGGGTTTTATTTTGTTTATTTGATGAAAATGTACAACAATACACACCATGGAAACATTTTTGTTTGATTTGCGTCAAGTGAGATTTTCACCTAGAACCCAAAGGGGGGGGTATTGGCACTTCTCATGGAAAAATGTGAAAAATTAAATTTTCTAAAAATGAAATAAATGCCTTCTAAACACCTCAAACATTCACTCTAAAACAGAAGATTGTTGTTTTTCGCAATAGTTTTAGAAATTTGGGCTCTTTTAGTAACATTAACACCTAGGCAGAAGCATTTTTATGATCATTTATTGTCTTTCAGGATACATTCTGGGTTTTATTTTGTTTATTTTGATGAAAATGAACAACAATACACACCTTGGATACATTTTTGTTTGATTTGTGTCGAGTGAGATTTTCACCTAGAACCCAAAGGGGGGGTTATGGCACCTTTCATGGAAAAATGTGAAAAATTAAATTTTCTAAAAATGAAATAAATGCCTTCTAAACACCTCAAACATTCACTCTAAAACAGAAGATTGTTGTTTTTCGCAATAGTTTTAGAAATTTGGGCTCTTTTCATAACATTAACACCTGGGCAGAAGCATCTTTAATGATCATTTATTGTTTTTCAGGATACATGCTGGGTTTTATTTTGTTTATTTTGATGAAAATGAACAACAATACACACCTTGGATACATTTTTGTTTGATTTGTGTCGAGTGAGATTTTCACCTAGAACCCAAAGGGGGGGGTATTGGCACTTTTCATGGAAAAATGTGAAAAATTAAATTTTCTAAAAATGAAATAAAAGCCTTCTAAACACCTCAACACATTCACTCTAAAACAAAAGATTGTTGTTTTTCGCAATATTTTCAGAAATTTGGGCTCTTTTAGTAACATTAACACTTGCGCTGAAGCATCTTTTATGCTCATTTCTTGTCTTTCAGGATTAATTCTGTGTTTTATTTTGTTTATTTGATGAAAATGAACAACAATACACACCTTGGATACATTTTTGTTTGATTTATAACGAGTGAGATTTTCACCTAGAACCCAAAGGGCACTTATTGGCACTTTTCATGGAAAAATGTGAAAAATTAAATTTTCTAAAAATGAAATAAATGCCTTCTAAACACCTCAAACATTCACTCTAAAACAGAAGATTGTTGTTTTTCGCAATATTTTTAGAAATTTGGGCTATTTTAGTAACATTAACACCTGGGCTGAAGCATCTTTTATGATCTTTTATTGTCTTTCAGGATTCATTCTGGGTTTTATTTTGTTTATTTGATGAAAATGAACAACAATACACACCATTAAAACATTTTTGTTTGATTTGTGTCGAGTGAGATTTTCACTTAGAACCCAAAGGGGGGGGTATTGGCACTTTTCATGGAAAAATGTGAAAAATTAAATTTTCTAAAAATGAAATAAATGCCTTCTAAACACCTCAAATATTCACTCTAAAACAAAAGATTGTTGTTTTTCGCAATATTTTTAGTAATTTGGGCTCTTTTAGTAACATTAACACTTGCGCTGAAGCATCTTTAATGCTCATTTCTTGTCTTTCAGGATTAATTCTGGGTTTTATTTTGTTTATTTGATGAAAATGAACAACAATACACACCATGGAAACATTTTTGTTTGATTTGTGTCGAGTGAGATTTTCACCTAGAACCCAAAGGGGGGGGTATTGGCACTTTTCATGGAAAAATGTGAAAAATTAAATTTTCTAAAAATGATTGAAATGCCTTCTAAACACCTCAAACATTCACTCTAAAACAGAAGATTGTTGTTTTTCGCAATATTTTTAGAAATTTGGGCTCTTATAGTAACATTAACACCTGGGCTGAAGCATCTTTTATGATCTTTAATTGTCTTTCAGGATTCATTCTGGGTTTTATTTTGTTTATTTGATGAAAATGAACAACAATACACACCTTGGATACATTTTTGTTTGATTTGTGACGTGTGAGATTTTCACCTAGAACCCAAAGGGGGGGGTATTGGCACTTTTCATGGAAAAATGCGAAAAATTAAATTTTCTAAAAATGAAATAAATGCCTTCTAAACACCTCAAACATTCACTCTAAAACAGAAGATTGTTGTTTTTCGCAATATTTTTAGAAATTTGGGCTCTTTTAGTAACATTAACACTTTCGCTGAAGCAACTTCTATGCTCATTTCTTGTCTTTCAAGATTAATTCTGGGTTTTATTTTGTTTATTTGATGAAAATGAACAACAATACACACCATTAAAACATTTTTGTTTGATTTGTGTCGAGTGAGATTTTCACTTAGAACCCAAAGGGTGGGTATTGGCACTTTTCATGGAAAAATGTGAAAAATTAAATTTTCTAAAAATGAAATAAATGCCTTCTAAATACCTCAAATATTCACTCTAAAACAGAAGATTGTTGTTTTTCGCAATATTTTTAGAAATTTGGGCTCTTATAGTAACATTAACACCTGGGCTGAAGCATCTTTTATGATCTTTAATTGTCTTTCAGGATTCATTCTGGGTTTTATTTTGTTTATTTGATGAAAATGAACAACAATACACACCTTGGATACATTTTTGTTTGATTTGTGACGTGTGAGATTTTCACCTAGAACCCAAAGGGGGGGGTATTGGCACTTTTCATGGAAAAATGCGAAAAATTAAATTTTCTAAAAATGAAATAAATGCCTTCTAAACACCTCAAACATTCACTCTAAAACAGAAGATTGTTGTTTTTCGCAATATTTTTAGAAATTTGGGCTCTTTTAGTAATATTAACACCTGGGCAGAAGCATCTTTTATGATCATTTATTGTCTTTCAGGATACATTCTGGGTTTTATTTTGTTTATTTTGATGAAAATGAACAACAATACACACCTTCGATACATTTTTGTTTGATTTTTGTCGAGTGAGATTTTCACCTAGAACCCAAAGGGGGGGGTATTGGCACTTTTCATGGAAAAATGTGAAAAATTAAATTTTCTAAAAATGAAATAAATGCCTTCTAAACACCTCAAACATTCACTCTAAAACAGAAGATTTTTGTTTTTCGCAATATTTTTAGAAATTTGGGCTCTTTTAGTAACATTAACACTTTCTCTGAAGCATCTTTTATGATCATTTATTGTATTTCAGGATACATTCTGGGTTTTATTTTGTTTATTTGATGAAAATGAACAACAATACACACCTTGGATACATTTTTATTTGATTTGTTTCGAGTGAGATTTTCACCTAGAACCCAAAGGGGGGGGTATTGGCACTTTTCATGGAAATAGTGAAAATTTAAATTTTCTAAAAATGATTGAAATGCCTTCTAAACACCTCAAACATTCACTCTAAAACAGAAGATTGTTGTTTTTCGCAATATTTTTAGAAATTTGGGCTCTTATAGTAACATTAACACCAGGGCTGAAGCATCTTTTATGATCTTTTATTGTCTTTTAGGATTCATTCTGGGTTTTATTTTGTTTATTTGATGAAAATGAACAACAATACACACCTTGGATACATTTTTGTTTGATTTATAACGAGTGAGATTTTCACCTAGAACCCAAAGGGGGGGGTATTGGCACTTTTCATGGAAAAATGTGAAAAATTAAATTTTCTAAAAATGAAATAAATGCCTTCTAAACACCTCAAACATTCACTCTAAAACAGAAGATTGTTGTTTTTCGCAATATTTTTAGAAATTTGGGCTATTTTAGTAACATTAACACCTGGGCTGAAGCATCTTTTATGATCTTTTATTGTCTTTCAGGATTCATTCTGGGTTTTATTTTGTTTATTTGATGAAAATGAACAACAATACACACCATTAAAACATTTTTGTTTGATTTGTGTCGAGTGAGATTTTCACTTAGAACCCAAATGGGGGGGTATTGGCACTTTTCATGGAAAAATGTGAAAAATTAAATTTTCTAAAAATGAAATAAATGCCTTCTAAACACCTCAAATATTCACTCTAAAACAAAAGATTGTTGTTTTTCGCAATATTTTTAGTAATTTGGGCTCTTTTAGTAACATTAACACTTGCGCTGAAGCATCTTTAATGCTCATTTCTTGTCTTTCAGGATTAATTCTGGGTTTTATTTTGTTTATTTGATGAAAATGAACAACAATACACACCATGGAAACATTTTTGTTTGATTTGTGTCGAGTGAGATTTTCACTTAGAACCCAAAGGGGGGGGTATTGGCACTTTTCATGGAAAAATGTGAAAAATTAAATTTTCTAAAAATGATTGAAATGCCTTCTAAACACCTCAAACATTCACTCTAAAACAGAAGATTGTTGTTTTTCGCAATATTTTTAGAAATTTGGGCTCTTATAGTAACATTAACACCTGGGCTGAAGCATCTTTTATGATCTTTAATTGTCTTTCAGGATTCATTCTGGGTTTTATTTTGTTTATTTGATGAAAATGAACAACAATACACACCTTGGATACATTTTTGTTTGATTTGTGACGTGTGAGATTTTCACCTAGAACCCAAAGGGGGGGGTATTGGCACTTTTCATGGAAAAATGCGAAAAATTAAATTTTCTAAAAATGAAATAAATGCCTTCTAAACACCTCAAACATTCACTCTAAAACAGAAGATTGTTGTTTTTCGCAATATTTTTAAAAATTTGGGCTCTTTTAGTAACATTAACACTTTCGCTGAAGCAACTTCTATGCTCATTTCTTGTCTTTCAAGATTAATTCTGGGTTTTATTTTGTTTATTTGATGAAAATGAACAACAATACACACCATTAAAACATTTTTGTTTGATTTGTGTCGAGTGAGATTTTCACTTAGAACCCAAAGGGTGGGTATTGGCACTTTTCATGGAAAAATGTGAAAAATTAAATTTTCTAAAAATGAAATAAATGCCTTCTAAATACCTCAAATATTCACTCTAAAACAGAAGATTGTTGTTTTTCGCAATATTTTTAGAAATTTGGGCTCTTATAGTAACATTAACACCTGGGCTGAAGCATCTTTTATGATCTTTAATTGTCTTTCAGGATTCATTCTGGGTTTTATTTTGTTTATTTGATGAAAATGAACAACAATACACACCTTGGATACATTTTTGTTTGATTTGTGACGTGTGAGATTTTCACCTAGAACCCAAAGGGGGGGGTATTGGCACTTTTCATGGAAAAATGCGAAAAATTAAATTTTCTAAAAATGAAATAAATGCCTTCTAAACACCTCAAACATTCACTCTAAAACAGAAGATTGTTGTTTTTCGCAATATTTTTAGAAATTTGGGCTCTTTTAGTAATATTAACACCTGGGCAGAAGCATCTTTTATGATCATTTATTGTCTTTCAGGATACATTCTGGGTTTTATTTTGTTTATTTTGATGAAAATGAACAACAATACACACCTTCGATACATTTTTGTTTGATTTTTGTCGAGTGAGATTTTCACCTAGAACCCAAAGGGGGGGGTATTGGCACTTTTCATGGAAAAATGTGAAAAATTAAATTTTCTAAAAATGAAATAAATGCCTTCTAAACACCTCAAACATTCACTCTAAAACAGAAGATTTTTGTTTTTCGCAATATTTTTAGAAATTTGGGCTCTTTTAGTAACATTAACACTTTCTCTGAAGCATCTTTTATGATCATTTATTGTATTTCAGGATACATTCTGGGTTTTATTTTGTTTATTTGATGAAAATGAACAACAATACACACCTTGGATACATTTTTATTTGATTTGTTTCGAGTGAGATTTTCACCTAGAACCCAAAGGGGGGGGTATTGGCACTTTTCATGGAAATAGTGAAAATTTAAATTTTCTAAAAATGATTGAAATGCCTTCTAAACACCTCAAACATTCACTCTAAAACAGAAGATTGTTGTTTTTCGCAATATTTTTAGAAATTTGGGCTCTTATAGTAACATTAACACCAGGGCTGAAGCATCTTTTATGATCTTTTATTGTCTTTCAGGATTCATTCTGGGTTTTATTTTGTTTATTTGATGAAAATGAACAACAATACACACCTTGGATACATTTTTGTTTGATTTATAACGAGTGAGATTTTCACCTAGAACCCAAAGGGGGGGGTATTGGCACTTTTCATGGAAAAATGTGAAAAATTAAATTTTCTAAAAATGAAATAAATGCCTTCTAAACACCTCAAACATTCACTCTAAAACAGAAGATTGTTGTTTTTCGCAATATTTTTAGAAATTTGGGCTATTTTAGTAACATTAACACCTGGGCTGAAGCATCTTTTATGATCTTTTATTGTCTTTCAGGATTCATTCTGGGTTTTATTTTGTTTATTTGATGAAAATGAACAACAATACACACCATTAAAACATTTTTGTTTGATTTGTGTCGAGTGAGATTTTCACTTAGAACCCAAAGGGTGGGTATTGGCACTTTTCATGGAAAAATGTGAAAAATTAAATTTTCTAAAAATGAAATAAATGCCTTCTAAACACCTCAAATATTCACTCTAAAACAGAAGATTGTTGTTTTTCGCAATATTTTTAGAAATTTGGGCTCTTTTAGTAACATTAACACTTGCGCTGAAGCAACTTTTATGCTCATTTCTTGTCTTTCAGGATTCATTCTGGGTTTTATTTTGTTTATTTGATGAAAATGAACAACAGTACACACCATGGAAACATTTTTGTTTGATTTGCGTCAAGTGAGATTTTCACCTAGAACCCAAAGGGGGGGGTATTGGCACTTTTCATGGAAAAATGTGAAAAATTAAATTTTCTAAAAATGAAATAAATGCCTTCTAAACACCTCAAACATTCACTCTAAAACAGAAGATTGTTGTTTTTCGCAATATTTTTAGAAATTTGGGCTATTTTAGTAACATTAACACTTTCTCTGAAACATCTTTTATGATCATTTATTGTATTTCAGGATACATTCTGGGTTTTATTTTGTTTATTTGATGAAAATGAACAACAATACACACCTTGGATACATTTTTGTTTGATTTGTGTCGAGTGAGATTTTCACCTAGAACCCAAAGGGGGGGAATTGGCACTTTTCATGGAAAAATGTGAAAAATTAAATTTTCTAAAAATGAAATAAATGCCTTCTAAACAACTCAAACATTCACTCTAAAAACAGAAGATTGTTGTTTTTCGCAATATTTTTAGAAATTTGGGCTATTTTAGTAACATTAACACTTGCGCTGAAGCAACTTTTATGCTCATTTCTTGTCTTTCAGTATTAATTCTGGGTTTTATTTTGTTTATTTGATGAAAATGTACAACAATACACACCATGGAAACATTTTTGTTTGATTTGCGTCAAGTGAGATTTTCACCTAGAACCCAAAGGGGGGGGTATTGGCACTTTTCATGGAAAAATGTGAAAAATTAAATTTTCTAAAAATGAAATAAATGCCTTCTAAACACCTCAAACATTCACTCTAAAACAGAAGATTGTTGTTTTTCGCAATAGTTTTAGAAATTTGGGCTCTTTTAGTAACATTAACACCTAGGCAGAAGCATTTTTATGATCATTTATTGTCTTTCAGGATACATTCTGGGTTTTATTTTGTTTATTTTGATGAAAATGAACAACAATACACACCTTGGATACATTTTTGTTTGATTTGTGTCGAGTGAGATTTTCACCTAGAACCCAAAGGGGGGGTTATGGCACTTTTCATGGAAAAATGTGAAAAATTAAATTTTCTAAAAATGAAATAAATGCCTTCTAAACACCTCAAACATTCACTCTAAAACAGAAGATTGTTGTTTTTCGCAATAGTTTTAGCAATTTGGGCTCTTTTCATAACATTAACACTGGGCAGAAGCATCTTTAATGATCATTTATTGTTTTTCAGGATACATTCTGGGTTTTATTTTGTTTATTTTGATGAAAATGAACAACAATACACACCTTGGATACATTTTTGTTTGATTTGTGTCGAGTGAGATTTTCACCTAGAACCCAAAGGGGGGGGTATTGGCACTTTTCATGGAAAAATGTGAAAAATTAAATTTTCTAAAAATGAAATAAAAGCCTTCTAAACACCTCAACACATTCACTCTAAAACAGAAGATTGTTGTTTTTCGCAATATTTTCAGAAATTTGGGCTCTTTTAGTAACATTAACACTTGCGCTGAAGCATCTTTTATGCTCATTTCTTGTCTTTCAGGATTAATTCTGTGTTTTATTTTGTTTATTTGATGAAAATGAACAACAATACACACCATGGAAACATTTTTGTTTGATATGTGTCAAGTTAGATTTTTACCTAGAACCCAAAGGGGGGGTATTGGCACCTTTCATGGAAAAATGTGAAAAATTAAATTTTCCTAAAAATGAAATAAATGCCTTCTAAACACCTCAAACATTCACTCTAAAACAGAAGATTGTTGTTTTTCGCAATATTTTTAGAAATTTGGGCTATTTTAGTAACATTAACACCTGGGCTGAAGCATCTTTTATGATCTTTTATTGTCTTTCAGGATTCATTCTGGGTTTTATTTTGTTTATTTGATGAAAATGAACAACAATACACACCATTAAAACATTTGTGTTTGATTTGTGTCGAGTGAGATTTTCACTTAGAACCCAAAGGGGGGGGGTATTGGCACTTTTCATGGAAAAATGTGAAAAATTAAATTTTCTAAAAATGAAATAAATGCCTTCTAAACACCTCAAATATTCACTCTAAAACAAAAGATTGTTGTTTTTCGCAATATTTTTAGTAATTTGGGCTCTTTTAGTAACATTAACACTTGCGCTGAAGCATCTTTAATGCTCATTTCTTGTCTTTCAGGATTAAATCTGGGTTTTATTTTGTTTAATTGATGAAAATGAACAACAATACACACCATGGAAACATTTTTGTTTGATTTGTGTCGAGTGAGATTTTCACCTAGAACCCAAAGGGGGGGGTATTGGCACTTTTCATGGAAAAATGTGAAAAATTAAATTTTCTAAAAATGATTGAAATGCCTTCAAAACACCTCAAACATTCACTCTAAAACAGAAGATTGTTGTTTTTCGCAATATTTTTAGAAATTTGGGCTCTTATAGTAACATTAACACCTGGGCTGAAGCATCTTTTATGATCTTTAATTGTCTTTCAGGATTCATTCTGGTTTTTATTTTGTTTATTTTATGAAAATGAACAACAATACACACCTTGGATACATTTTTGTTTGATTTGTGACGTGTGAGATTTTCACCTAGAACCCAAAGGGGGGGGTATTGGCACTTTTCATGGAAAAATGCGAAAAATTAAATTTTCTAAAAATGAAATAAATGCCTTCTAAACACCTCAAACATTCACTCTAAAACAGAAGATTGTTGTTTTTCGCAATATTTTTAGAAATTTGGGCTCTTTTAGTAACATTAACACTTTCGCTGAAGCAACTTCTATGCTCATTTCTTGTCTTTCAAGATTAATTCTGGGTTTTATTTTGTTTATTTGATGAAAATGAACAACAATACACACCATTAAAACATTTTTGTTTGATTTGTGTCGAGTGAGATTTTCACTTAGAACCCAAAGGGTGGGTATTGGCACTTTTCATGGAAAAATGTGAAAAATTAAATTTTCTAAAAATGAAATAAATGCCTTCTAAACACCTCAAATATTCACTCTAAAACAGAAGATTGTTGTTTTTCGCAATATTTTTAGAAATTTGGGCTCTTTTAGCAACATTAACACTTGCGCTGAAGCAACTTTTATGCTCATTTCTTGTCTTTCAGGATTCATTCTGGGTTTTATTTTGTTTATTTGATGAAAATGAACAACAGTACACACCATGGAAACATTTTTGTTTGATTTGCGTCAAGTGAGATTTTCACCTAGAACCCAAAGGGGGGGGTATTGGCACTTTTCATGGAAAAATGTGAAAAATTAAATTTTCTAAAAATGAAATAAATGCCTTCTAAACACCTCAAACATTCACTCTAAACAGAAGATTGTTGTTTTTCGCAATATTTTTAGAAATTTGGGCTATTTTAGTAACATTAACACTTTCTCTGAAACATCTTTTATGATCATTTGTTGTATTTCAGGATACATTCTGGGTTTTATTTTGTTTATTTGATGAAAATGAACAACAATACACACCTTGGATACATTTTTGTTTGATTTGTGTCGAGTGAGATTTTCACCTAGAACCCAAAGGGGGGGTATTGGCACTTTTCATGGAAAAATGTGAAAAATTAAATTTTCTAAAAATGAAATAAATGCCTTCTAAACAACTCAAACATTCACTCTAAAACAGAAGATTGTTGTTTTTCGCAATATTTTTAGAAATTTGGGCTATTTTAGTAACATTAACACTTGCGCTGAAGCAACTTTTATGCTCATTTCTTGTCTTTCAGTATTAATTCTGGGTTTTATTTTGTTTATTTGATGAAAATGTACAACAATACACACCATGGAAACATTTTTGTTTGATTTGCGTCAAGTGAGATTTTCACCTAGAACCCAAAGGGGGGGGTATTGGCACTTTTCATGGAAAAATGTGAAAATTAAATTTTCTAAAAATGAAATAAATGCCTTCTAAACACCTCAAACATTCACTCTAAAACAGAAGATTGTTGTTTTTCGCAATAGTTTTAGAAATTTGGGCTCTTTTAGTAACATTAACACCTAGGCAGAAGCATCTTTTATGATCATTTACTGTCTTTCAGGATACATTCTGGGTTTTATTTTGTTTATTTTGATGAAAATGAACAACAATACACACCTTGGATACATTTGTGTTTGATTTGTGTCGAGTGAGATTTTCACCTAGAACCCAAAGGGGGGTTATGGCACTTTTCATGGAAAAATGTGAAAAATTAAATTTTCTAAAAATGAAATAAATGCCTTCTAAACACCTCAAACATTCACTCTAAAACAGAAGATTGTTGTTTTTCGCAATAATTTTAGAAATTTGGGCTCTTTTCATAACATTAACACCTGGGCAGAAGCATCTTTAATGATCATTATTGTTTTTCAGGATACATTCTGGGGTTTTATTTGTTTATTTTGATGAAAATGAACAACAATACACACCTTGGATACATTTTTGTTTGATTTGTGTCGAGTGAGATTTTCACCTAGAACCCAAAGGGGGGGGTATTGGCACTTTTCATGGAAAAATGTGAAAAATTAAATTTTCTAAAAATGAAATAAAAGCCTTCTAAACACCTCAACACATTCACTCTAAAACAGAAGATTGTTGTTTTTCGCAATATTTTCAGAAATTTGGGCTCTTTTAGTAACATTAACACTTGCGCTGGAGCATCTTTTATGCTCATTTCTTGTCTTTCAGGATTAATTCTGTGTTTTATTTTGTTTATTTGATGAAAATGAACAACAATACACACCATGGAAACATTTTTGTTTGATATGTGTCAAGTTAGATTTTCACCTAGAACCCAAAGGGGGGGTATTGGCACCTTTCATGGAAAAATGTGAAAAATTAAATTTTCCTAAAAATGAAAAAAATGCCTTCTAAACACCTCAAACATTCACTCTCAAACAGAAGATTGTTGTTTTTCGCAATATTTTTAGAAATTTGGGCTATTTTAGTAACATTAACACCTGGGCTGAAGCATCTTTTATGATCTTTTATGTCTTTCAGGATTCATTCTGGGTTTTATTTTGTTTATTTGATGAAAATGAACAACAATACACACCATTAAAACATTTTTGTTTGATTTGTGTCGAGTGAGATTTTCACTTAGAACCCAAAGGGGGGGGTATTGGCACTTTTCATGGAAAAATGTGAAAAATTAAATTTTCTAAAAATGAAATAAATGCCTTCTAAACACCTCAAATATTCACTCTAAAACAAAAGATTGTTGTTTTTCGCAATATTTTTAGTAATTTGGGCTCTTTTAGTAACATTAACACTTGCGCTGAAGCATCTTTAATGCTCATTTCTTGTCTTTCAGGATTAATTCTGGGTTTTATTTTGTTTATTTGATGAAAATGAACAACAATACACACCATGGAAACATTTTTGTTTGATTTATGTCGAGTGAGATTTTCACCTAGAACCCAAAGGGAAGGGTATTGGCACTTTTCATGGAAAAATGTGAAAAATTAAATTTTCTAAAAATGATTGAAATGCCTTCTAAACACCTCAAACATTCACTCTAAAACAGAAGATTGTTGTTTTTCGCAATATTTTTAGAAATTTGGGCTCTTATAGTAACATTAACACCTGGGCTGAAGCATCTTTTATGATCTTTAATTGTCTTTCAGGATTCATTCTGGGTTTTATTTTGTTTATTTGATGAAAATGAACAACAATACACACCTTGGATACATTTTTGTTTGATTTGTGACGTGTGAGATTATCACCTAGAACCCAAAGGTATTGGCACTTTTCATGGAAAAATGCGAAAAATTAAATTTTCTAAAAATGAAATAAATGCCTTCTAAACACCTCAAACATTCACTCTAAAACAGAAGATTGTTGTTTTTCGCAATATTTTTAGAAATTTGGGCTCTTTTAGTAACATTAACACCTGGGCAGAAGCATCTTTTATGATCATTTATTGTCTTTCAGGATACATTCTGGGTTTTATTTTGTTTATTTTGATGAAAATGAACAACAATACACACCTTGGATACATTTTTGTTTGATTTGTGTCGAGTGAGATTTTCACTTAGAACCCAAAGGGTGGGTATTGGCACTTTTCATGGAAAAATGTGAAAAATTAAATTTTCTAAAAATGAAATAAATGCCTTCTAAACACCTCAAATATTCACTCTACAACAGAAGATTGTTGTTTTTCGCAATATTTTTAGAAATTTGGGCTCTTTTAGTAACATTAACACTTGCGCTGAAGCAACTTTTATGCTCATTTCTTGTCTTTCAGGATTCATTCTGGGTTTTATTTTGTTTATTTGATGAAAATGAACAACAGTACACACCATGGAAACATTTTTGTTTGATTTGCGTCAAGTGAGATTTTCACCTAGAACCCAAAGGAGAGTGTATTGGCACTTTTCATGGAAAAATGTGAAAAATTAAATTTTCTAAAAATGAAATAAATGCCTTCTAAACACCTCAAACATTCACTCTAAAACAGAAGATTGTTGTTTTTCGCAATATTTTTAGAAATTTGGGCTATTTTAGTAACATTAACACTTTCTGTGAAACATCTTTTATGATCATTTATTGTATTTCAGGATACATTCTGGGTTTTATTTTGTTTATTTGATGAAAATGAACAACAATACACACCTTGGATACATTTTTGTTTGATTTGTGTCGAGTGAGATTTTCACCTAGAACCCAAAGGGGGGATATTGGCACTTTTCATGGAAAAATGTGAAAAATTAAATTTTCTAAAAATGAAATAAATGCCTTCTAAACAACTCAAACATTCACTCTAAAAACAGAAGATTGTTGTTTTTCGCAATATTTTTAGAAATTTGGGCTATTTTAGTAACATTAACACTTGCGCTGAAGCAACTTTTATGCTCATTTCTTGTCTTTCAGGATTAATTCTGGGTTTTATTTTGTTTATTTTGATGAAAATGAACAACAATACACACCTTGGATACATTTTTGTTTGATTTGTGTCGAGTGAGATTTTCACCTAGAACCCAAAGGGGGGGGGTATTGGCACTTTTCATGGAAAAATGTGAAAAATTAAATTTTCTAAAAATGAAATAAAAGCCTTCTAAACACCTCAACACATTCACTCTAAAACAGAAGATTGTTGTTTTTCGCAATATTTCAGAAATTTGGGCTCTTTTAGTAACATTAACACTTGCGCTGAAGCATCTTTTATGCTCATTTCTTGTCTTTCAGGATTAATTCTGTGTTTTATTTTGTTTATTTGATGAAAATGAACAACAATACACACCATGGAAACATTTTTGTTTGATATGTGTCAAGTTAGATTTTTACCTAGAACCCAAAGGGGGGGTATTGGCACCTTTCATGGAAAAATGTGAAAAATTAAATTTTCCTAAAAATGAAATAAATGCCTTCTAAACACCTCAAACATTCACTCTAAAACAGAAGATTGTTGTTTTTCGCAATATTTTTAGAAATTTGGGCTATTTTAGTAACATTAACACCTGGGCTGAAGCATCTTTTATGATCTTTTATTGTCTTTCAGGATTCATTCTGGGTTTTATTTTGTTTATTTGATGAAAATGAACAACAATACACACCATTAAAACATTTGTGTTTGATTTGTGTCGAGTGAGATTTTCACTTAGAACCCAAAGGGGGGGGTATTGGCACTTTTCATGGAAAAATGTGAAAAATTAAATTTTCTAAAAATGAAATAAATGCCTTCTAAACACCTCAAATATTCACTCTAAAACAAAAGATTGTTGTTTTTCGCAATATTTTTAGTAATTTGGGCTCTTTTAGTAACATTAACACTTGCGCTGAAGCATCTTTAATGCTCATTTCTTGTCTTTCAGGATTAATTCTGGGTTTTATTTTGTTTAATTGATGAAAATGAACAACAATACACACCATGGAAACATTTTTGTTTGATTTGTGTCGAGTGAGATTTTCACCTAGAACCCAAAGGGGGGGGTATTGGCACTTTTCATGGAAAAAATGTGAAAAATTAAATTTTCTAAAAATGATTGAAATGCCTTCAAAACACCTCAAACATTCACTCTAAAACAGAAGATTGTTGTTTTTCGCAATATTTTTTAGAAATTTGGGCTCTTATAGTAACATTAACACCTGGCTGAAGCATCTTTTATGATCTTTAATTGTCTTTCAGGATTCATTCTGGGTTTTATTTTGTTTATTTGATGAAAATGAACAACAATACACACCTTGGATACATTTTTGTTTGATTTGTGACGTGTGAGATTTTCACCTAGAACCCAAAGGGGGGGGTATTGGCACTTTTCATGGAAAAATGCGAAAAATTAAATTTTCTAAAAATGAAATAAATGCCTTCTAAACACCTCAAACATTCACTCTAAAACAGAAGATTGTTGTTTTTTCGCAATATTTTTAGAAATTTGGGCTCTTTTAGTAACATTAACACTTTCGCTGAAGCAACTTCTATGCTCATTTCTTGTCTTTCAAGATTAATTCTGGGTTTTATTTTGTTTATTTGGTGAAAATGAACAACAATACACACCATTAAAACATTTTTTGTTTGATTTGTGTCGAGTGAGATTTTCACTTAGAACCCAAAGGGTGGGGTATTGGCACTTTTCATGGAAAAATGTGAAAATTAAATTTTCTAAAAATGAAATAAATGCCTTCTAAACACCTCAAATATTCACTCTAAAACAGAAGATTGTTGTTTTTTCGCAATATTTTTAGAAATTTGGGCTCTTTTAGTAACATTAACACTTGCGCTGAAGCAACTTTTATGCTCATTTCTTGTCTTTCAGGATTCATTCTGGGTTTTATTTTGTTTATTTGATGAAAATGAACAACAGTACACACCATGGAAACATTTTTGTTTGATTTGCGTCAAGTGAGATTTTCACCTAGAACCCAAAGGGGGGGGTATTGGCACTTTTCATGGAAAAATGTGAAAAATTAAATTTTCTAAAAATGAAATAAATGCCTTCTAAACACCTCAAACATTCACTCTTAAACAGAAGATTGTTGTTTTTCGCAATATTTTTAGAAATTTGGGCTATTTTAGTAACATTAACACTTTCTCTGAAACATCTTTTATGATCATTTATTGTATTTCAGGATACATTCTGGGTTTTATTTTGTTTATTTGATGAAAATGAACAACAATACACACCTTGGATACATTTTTGTTTGATTTGTGTCGAGTGAGATTTTCACCTAGAACCCAAAGGGGGGGTATTGGCACTTTTCATGGAAAAATGTGAAAAATTAAATTTTCTAAAAATGAAATAAATGCCTTCTAAACAACTCAAACATTCACTCTAAACAGAAGATTGTTGTTTTTCGCAATATTTTTAGAAATTTGGGCTATTTTAGTAACATTAACACTTGCGCTGAAGCAACTTTTATGCTCATTTCTTGTCTTTCAGTATTAATTCTGGGTTTTATTTTGTTTATTTGATGAAAATGTACAACAATACACACCATGGAAACATTTTTGTTTGATTTGCGTCAAGTGGTATTTTCACCTAGAACCCAAAGGGGGGGGTATTGGCACTTTTCATGGAAAAATGTGAAAAATTAAATTTTCTAAAAATGAAATAAATTCCTTCTAAACACCTCAAACATTCACTCTAAAACAGAAGATTGTTGTTTTTCGCAATAGTTTTAGAAATTTGGGCTCTTTTGGTAACATAACACCTAGGCAGAAGCATCTTTTATGATCATTTACTGTCTTTCAGGATACATTCTGGGTTTTATTTTGTTTATTTTGATGAAAATGAACAACAATACACACCTTGGATACATTTGTGTTTGATTTGTGTCGAGTGAGATTTTCACCTAGAACCCAAAGGGGGGTTATGGCACTTTTCATGGAAAAATGTGAAAAATTAAATTTTCTAAAAATGAAATAAATGCCTTCTAAACACCTCAAACATTCACTCTAAAACAGAAGATTGTTGTTTTTCGCAATAGTTTTAGAAATTTGGGCTCTTTTCATAACATTAACACCTGGGCAGAAGCATCTTTAATGATCATTTATTGTTTTTCAGGATACATTCTGGGTTTTATTTTGTTTATTTTGATGAAAATGAACAACAATACACACCTTGGATACATTTTTGTTTGATTTGTGTCGAGTGAGATTTTCACCTAGAACCCAAAGGGGGGGGTATTGGCACTTTTCATGGAAAAATGTGAAAAATTAAATTTTCTAAAAATGAAATAAAAGCCTTCTAAACACCTCAACACATTCACTCTAAAACAGAAGATTGTTGTTTTTCGCAATATTTTCAGAAATTTGGGCTCTTTTAGTAACATTAACACTTGCGCTGAAGCATCTTTTATGCTCATTTCTTGTCTTTCAGGATTAATTCTGTGTTTTATTTTGTTTATTTGATGAAAATGAACAACAATACACACCATGGAAACATTTTTGTTTGATATGTGTCAAGTTAGATTTTCACCTAGAACCCAAAGGGGGGGTATTGGCACCTTTCATGGAAAAATGTGAAAAATTAAATTTTCCTAAAAATGAAAAAAATGCCTTCTAAACACCTCAAACATTCACTCTCAAACAGAAGATTGTTGTTTTTCGCAATATTTTTAGAAATTTGGGCTATTTTAGTAACATTAACACCTGGGCTGAAGCATCTTTTATGATCTTTTATTGTCTTTCAGGATTCATTCTGGGTTTTATTTTGTTTATTTGATGAAAATGAACAACAATACACACCATTAAAACATTTTTGTTTGATTTGTGTCGAGTGAGATTTTCACTTAGAACCCAAAGGGGGGGGGTATTGGCACTTTTCATGGAAAAATGTGAAAAATTAAATTTTCTAAAAATGAAATAAATGCCTTCTAAACACCTCAAATATTCACTCTAAAACAAAAGATTGTTGTTTTTCGCAATATTTTTAGTAATTTGGGCTCTTTTAGTAACATTAACACTTGCGCTGAAGCATCTTTAATGCTCATTTCTTGTCTTTCAGGATTAATTCTGGGTTTTATTTTGTTTATTTGATGAAAATGAACAACAATACACACCATGGAAACATTTTTGTTTGATTTGTGTCGAGTGAGATTTTCACCTAGAACCCAAAGGGAAGGGTATTGGCACTTTTCATGGAAAAATGTGAAAAATTAAATTTTCTAAAAATGATTGAAATGCCTTCTAAACACCTCAAACATTCACTCTAAAACAGAAGATTGTTGTTTTTCGCAATATTTTTAGAAATTTGGGCTCTTATAGTAACATTAACACCTGGGCTGAAGCATCTTTTATGATCTTTAATTGTCTTTCAGGATTCATTCTGGGTTTTATTTTGTTTATTTGATGAAAATGAACAACAATACACACCTTGGATACATTTTTGTTTGATTTGTGACGTGTGAGATTATCACCTAGAACCCAAAGGTATTGGCACTTTTCATGGAAAAATGCGAAAAATTAAATTTTCTAAAATGAAATAAATGCCTTCTAAACACCTCAAACATTCACTCTAAAACAGAAGATTGTTGTTTTTCGCAATATTTTTAGAAATTTGGGCTCTTTTTAGTAACATTAACACCTGGGCAGAAGCATCTTTTATGATCATTTATTGTCTTTCAGGATACATTCTGGGTTTTATTTTGTTTATTTTGATGAAAATGAACAACAATACACACCTTGGATACATTTTTGTTTGATTTTTGTCGAGTGAGATTTTCACCTAGAACCCAAAGGGGGGGGTATTGGCACTTTTCATGGAAAAATGTGAAAAATTAAATTTTCTAAAAATGAAATAAATGCCTTCTAAACACCTCAAACATTCACTCTAAAACAGAAGATTTTTGTTTTTTCGCAATATTTTTAGAAATTTGGGCTCTTTTAGTAACATTAACACTTTCTCTGAAGCATCTTTTATGATCATTTATTGTATTTCAGGATACATTCTGGGTTTTATTTTGTTTATTTGATGAAAATGAACAACATTACACACCTTGGATACATTTTTGTTTGATTTGTGTCGAGTGAGATTTTCACCTAGAACCCAAAGGGGGGGGTATTGGCACTTTTCATGGAAATAGTGAAAAATTAAATTTTCTAAAAATGATTGAAATGCCTTCTAAACACCTCAAACATTCACTCTAAAACAGAAGATTGTTGTTTTTCGCAATAGTTTTAGAAATTTGGGCTCTTTTAGTAACATTAACACCTGGGCTGAAGCATCTTTTATTATCATTTATTGTCTTTCAGGATACATTCTCGGTTTTATTTTGTTTATTTGATGAAAATGAACAACAATACACACCTTGGATACATTTTTGTTTGATTTGTGTCGAGTGAGATTTTCACCTAGAACCCAAAGGGGGGGGTATTGGCACTTTTCATGGAAAAATGTGAAAAATTAAATTTTCTAAAAATGAAATAAATGCCTTCTAAACACCTCAAACATTCACTCTAAAACAGAAGATTGGTTTTTTCGCAATATTTTTAGAAATTTGGGCTCTTTTAGTAACATTAACACCTGGGCTGAAGCATCTTTTATGATCATTTATTGTCTTTCAGGATACATTCTGGGTTTTATTTTGTTTATTTGATGAAAATGAACAACAATACACACCTTGGATACATTTTTGTTTGATTTGTGTCGACTGAGATTTTCACCTAGAACCCAAAGGGGGGGCATTGGCACTTTTCATGGAAAAATGTGAAAAATTAAATTTTCTAAAAATGAAATAAATGCCTTCTAAACACCTCAAACATTCACTCTAAAACAGAAGATTGTTGTTTTTCGCAATAGTTTTAGAAATTTGGGCTCTTTTAGTAACATTAACACCTGGGCATAAGCATCTTTTATGATCATTTATTGTCTTTCAGGATACATTCTGGGTTTTATTTTGTTTATTTTGATGAAAATGAAGAACAATACACACCTTGGATACATTTTTGTTTGATTTGTGTCGAGTGAGATTTTCACCTAGAACCCAAAGGGGGGGGTATTGGCACTTTTCATGGAAAAATGTGAAAAATTAAATTTTCTAAAAATGAAATAAATGCCTTCTAAACACCTCAAACATTCACTCTAAAACAGAAGATTTTTGTTTTTCGCAATATTTTTAGAAATTTGGGCTCTTTTAGTAACATTAACACTTTCTCTGAAGCATCTTTTATGATCATTTATTGTATTTCAGGATACATTCTGGGTTTTATTTTGTTTATTTGATGAAAATGAACAACAATACACACCTTGGATACATTTTTGTTTGATTTGTGTCGAGTGAAATTTTCACCTAGAACCCAAAGGGGGGGGTATTGGCACTTTTCATGGAAAAATTGGAAAAAATTAAATTTTCTAAAAATGAAATAAATGCCTTCTAAACACCTCAAACATTCACTCTAAAACAGAAGATTGGGTTTTTTCGCAATATTTTTAGAAATTTGGGCTCTTTTAGTAACATTAACACCTGGGCTGAAGCATCTTTTATGATCATTTATTGTCTTTCAGGATACATTCTGGGTTTTATTTTGTTTATTTGATGAAAATGAACAACAATACACACCTTGGATACATTTTTGTTTGATTTGTGTCGAGTGAGATTTTCACCTAGAACCCAAAGGGGGGGGTTATGGCACTTTTCATGGAAAAATGTGAAAAATTAAATTTTCTAAAAATGAAATAAATGCCTTCTAAACACCTCAAACATTCACTCTAAAACAGAAGATTGTTTTTCTCGATATATTTTCAGAAATTTGGGCTCTTTTAGTAACATTAACACTTGCGCTGAAGCATCTTTTATGCTCATTTCTTGTCTTTCAGGATTAATTCTGTGTTTTATTTTGTTTATTTGATGAAAATGAACAACAATACTCACCATGGAAACATTTTTGTTTGATATGTGTCAAGTTAGATTTTCACCTAGAACCCAAAGGGGGGGTTTTGGCACTTTTCATGGAAAAATGTGAAAAATTAAATTTTCTAAAAATGAAATAAATGCCTTCTAAACACCTCAAACATTCACTCTAAAACAGAAGATTG
>NW_027286501.1:10000-23113 GCF_022747635.1 Hetaerina americana | reverse complement strand
AAACTGATAAAAGAGTAGAGTAGCCGCAGGAAAAATAAAACAAACGAGCAGCACAAACTGCACTGCAATATCAATTGAGAGATATTTTATAGATTCTGAGACCGTGAGCTAAACTAAATTTCTTAATTTTTTGATTATTATTCATTCTTATGAACTTTTATCCCCTCTCATTTCAGTTGATTGCGGGCGCTCACTGTATCTACATTCCATAAAACTTGTTTTTCATTAGTTAAACTCCGCGTCCCCTGAAAGTAATCATCATTCTACTTTAGTATTTTTGTTGGTTTCATTACCCTTGTATCCGAAAATTCTTTCGTCTATGTCCCACACTTTGAGAATATTATATTTTGTTAAAAGACTTCTCCAAGGGTCTTCTGATCCCAATTCTCATTTATACGCTGGTAAAGGCGTCTTAAGTTGCTAAATATCTCTTCGTATATTTTTCCGCCGCTTATTATTCGAATAATCAGATCTTCCACTCGTAGAGTTGATTTTTTTTATTAATTTATTATGTTATCGTTATGATTATTGTATGTGCCCTCCCTTCAGTTCTTCTTCAGACAGTGACATTGCTTTGTTTCCGTCTTCGAGTTACATTTTTTCAGGATATTTTTCAAATTAGTAAGTTTCATATTCAAACCTATAATGTAATAAAGAAAACTGTCGAGTGAAAAAAGAAGCTTTCTATATTTAATAACCGAGGAGATTTAGCCCTGCACTCCACTTATTTATGACATGATGGCATCCTTCCCGGTAAAATATTCCTGAGGTAAAATAGTCCCCCAATCGGATCTCCGGATTGGGGATTCCTAGGAAGGGTGCATCGATCAGGAAAGACAGATGCAAGATTGGGACATGAAATGTAAGTTCCTTAGTTGTGAGCGGAAAGCTGGAGAAAGCCAAGATAGAAATGGAGAGGCTGAGGATAGACATCCTGGAAGTGAACCAGATCAAGTGAACGGGAGCAGACGACTACTGGAGGGACGGATATCGACTTATATATATACTCGGGAGACGACCGGAGGATGGCAGGCGTTGGCATCATACTGAAGACTAGAGTATGACAATACTACCTTTACTCCTCTGCCCCTAATGGGGTAGAAGTGTAAAGGTAATATTGCCGTACAATGAGAGATTTCTGATGGTGAAGCAGGAAGGAGGGCCCACGGACCCATCAATCTTGCAAGTATTCATTCCGACGTATAGCCGTACAGAAGAAGAAATAGAATAAGTGTACGACCGAATGGAAGAACTCCTCGGACCGGAGAAGGGGAAAGAAAATCCCATCCTAATGGGAGACTGGAATGCAGTCGTAGAAGAAGGAAAAGAAGGACGAAGCGTCGGAAATTTTAGGCTGGGAAAACGGAACGCCGAAGGAGAAAGACTAGTCGTGTTCTACGATGAGAAGAATATGGTATTTTCTAACACACTCCTCGAAAAACATCGTTGAGGGGGCACGCATGGAAGATGCCAGGGGATATCGCAAGGCATGAAATAGGCTACATACTAGTAAGATGGAGATACAAGAACTAGGGAAGCAGTGCAAGAACTACCCCAGTGCAGGCAGAAATAGTGATCACAACCTATTGATCATGGAGATCCAACTTCACTACAAGATAATTAAGAAGACCAAACAAGAGCAAGCTGGGACTCAAAATTGCTGGCGGAAAAACAAAATAGAGAAAGATCCGCTAGGGCCATTGACAGCAAACTTGTTGATGCAGGAAAGGAGCACCGAAGAGAGATAAGATGAATATAAAAGGGCAAACGCAGAAGATGTAGAAGGGTAGCTGGTGAGAAAGAGAGTCGACACGGAGAAACTATGGATCACGACGGAGATGGAGCTAATAGAAGGAAGAAGAAAACGCAAGAACGCCATGAATGATGGTAAGGAAAGGATCTACAAGAAGCTTAAGAACCTAGTCAACCGAGAGTAAGAAAAGGCCAGGGAGAATTGGTTAGAGGGCTGCAGCAACGAAATCAACGAAAATAGGTGAGGAAACAATACGTAAAATATTCGTATGAAGCGTGCCACTCTATCCATCAGACTCATGGACCATCGGAAAATTAGACCAGAAAAGACTAATGGACTTCGAAACCTGGTGCTGGAGGAGGATGCTTAGGATAAAATGGACGGATAAAATTAGAAATGAAGAAGTATACAGAAGAATTGACGAAGAAAGGACCTTATGGAACACCATAGAGAAAAGAAGAACTAGATGGATTGGCCACACCCTGAGACACAATGGATTCGTGAAGAATATAATAAAAGGAAAAATTAAGGGAAAAGTCCGAAGAGGAAGGCCAATGGATGAGTACATGGGACAAATTAAGAAGAAAGTATAGCAAAAAATAGAATGAAGTAAACTAGTTCTTAGTTCGAGTTTCTTGCTATTTTTGTTTCTGTGAATACGTCAAGTCAATAAGGGATTCCTTAGTGTCTCTATATTATCTTGTGCCAAAATTGGTCCATAAGTAGAAAAATATAATTTATTTCATTGATAAATAATTCTCTTAAAGTTTTCCTAGCAATCTTGCAGGCAAAGTATAGGTAAAAGTTTGAATCTACTCGCTTCATCACTTGGGAACCATCTACTCCGTTTATCTTAACCTCGGGTTGATCTTATTTCTGATCCTTTAATGCAGTTGGTTACAAATGCAACCTTCTGTTTCTGAGTTCTTAATTTATTCTTTGGCTCAACCTCTTCGATAACTTCTCTGTAATATGGACCTTTTCGAGAGATTCTACTCCAGTTTTGCTTGCATTTAGGCCTTGAGCGGTTTACATTTACTGCTGTGCAAATTTTTCTCTCCCGATCAAATTCTGATTGTTGTGCATATTTATATCGGCATTAAAATTAGAAATAACGCATTATCAAGGAAGTATGTCATGGATTTCTGATTCAAAATATTGTAATTCGATATAATCTCTTCAACTCGGGTAAAGGGGACAGGACGCATGATTCACAAGCTCCACAAATCAAGGAAAGTTGGTCCGGTCCTTATAAGCACAATGACTAATTTTTTCCCTCTTACCTCGGTTTTATGCATAACCACTTCTTCTGTTGCGACCTCATTAGAATTTATCCCACTTCGGTCCATGCCTGAGACGCGTTCATTGATGTCCTTCAAAGCCATTTGTCCCCTTCTCCGCGTCACACGCCATGGTGACTTCGCCTGACCGAACCTCATCCGTTTCCCTTGATCCTTGGCTCAGACATTCTTTGAGGTGTCGCGTCGCTGCCTTGGCACAATACCTCACTGTTGATTCAAATGCGAGTATTCCCTGGGGTGGCCAAAGTCAAATTCATGGTTGGTCGTCATTAAGGCCCTGGACGATAGGACGAGGGTCAACCAGTGCGTCGCGAAGAGACTCATGATAGGCCATGGTCGCTTTGATGTCGCCTAAGGTGAAAATGGCGTCCTCGTGGCAGAGAAAGAGATATGGAAGGAATAAGAGAGTTCCCTCAAGTACCATGTCACAAAAGGAGCCTTCGCAGATGAACAACCACGAATGAAAATGTCCCCACCGACGGCCCTTAAATAACCTTTCCTCGTTACTACTGTTTAGGCAAACAATCCAAGAAATAATCAACTAAGAAAGTAGCACTACTTGTAAGAATACATTTAACTCTATATTTCTCTATACATTTATGATTACCTTAAGTTAAATGTTTATGAAAATTGTAATTTTAAACTTAAAGAATACTTGTCTTGTGTTTTCTAATATACCTCGCTGATGCAGTATAGTATGAAGTCCTTGACTTACTTTAAAAACTATGAAGGCAAAGTATTCTATTTTCTGTTGAGGAAAATAGAAAAATAAATCATTAAACCATAAACCATTCTCATTCTTGGTACTCTAAAAGAGCAGTTACCGAATATTGAAGGAATATATGATTTATTTTGGTTGACTGATTGTAATAATTTTGTGAAATTAAGTCTGATATTCAGCGATATATTAACTATTATACGGAGTCAGCAAATAACATTTATAATCCACTTACAACAGATATATCCCAATGTATTATTTACAGTATCACTGACATCTAAGTAAAAATCTTGATCTATTTTTAATAAAAAATGTAATGCATAAAAATGTATTAAATATGAATGATCAAAAAGTGAATACTTTTCACTGATCACTAGCTGATTATTTTTAAAAATATTCATACTCATAATCTAACGCTCTCATTTACAGTTCTTATCTGTAAATAGTTTCATAAAATCCGCATTAAATGTCCATTATTTGACAAAAAGATGATAAAATGTTTAAATTTACATGAATGCATTTGGAAATGTGTCTATCAAATTAGAAATACGTGCTCTTTATTAAATGATAGGATACCACTCGGCTCCAAAAATATTTCGGTGTTAAAATCCTCCTTACTGTTTAATTTTTGAAAAATGCTGTTACTAATTCACGACTTCAGGCATTATTATCATTAAATTATCTGGATGAAATAAATTCAGTAAGTCCAAATAACGTTTTTATTTTTCACTTCAGATTTCCATCGATACAAAAGTCATTTTCGAGGTTTTGTGGTCTTTACTAAGTTTATTTCTTCAATATAGTAAAATGAAATAGTTGATGTGGTTGTAGATGTAGAAATACACCTAAGTGGTTCCTGAAAATATGAAGTGAATTTAATCATATTCCACACCTTTAACCATATTCCTAAGCTCTCCGAATAGTATTTGTCTGTCAGTACTCGAAATTTAAAATTAGTTGAGAAATGTATAAAAATATATATGAATTTTAAGATTCGAATTCTTCATTGTTGGCCGAATGTTATTTCTACGGTTAATTTGGAACTCGTAGAAAGGATTTATAACTTGCATTTGGAAATATATGCTTAAATTTACTCGGAAATACTTGTGACCGCAAGCCTAACTAATGAATAAGAGTCAGCGTCGTCTCAAAGAATTTTAGGCTTAATAATAAGAGTTACTTTTTTCTTTTCAATATTTCACGCTATTACATTCAGATTTTTAGGTACTAGTAGAAGGTAATTCTATCAAGATTACAAGCCAATTGAAAATTAGTATTAATGCAATTGAAAATGTTATATAAAGTATTACCTGTTTTCTCATAAGTTTCCTCTCAGTTATTCCCTCATGGTTATGTTCGGTCGTGCTTACAGGTTGGAGTTTCTCCTCAAGTTTTCTCTAGTCTATGATCTTCACCGACACTATCGTGCCTCAGGATTTCCAGTCTATCTACCTCTTTCTTCATGTGAATGTTCTCCATAGGTTACTCTTATCACTTACACTTTAAGCTCTTTTTAATTTGTTACTCTGTCAAGCTATGTTATTTTAAACATTCTTCCGTAGAACCACATTTCCATCAATTCTGATATTCTTTGCCCTGCTGCTCTTATTTTTCAGGGGGCTCAGCTGTAGAAAAGTAAACTCCTATTAAATATTTTAACGAAATACTTCCTAATGAATATGTTAGTGCTATCTGCCGATATTAGTTTCTTCTGTGATAGCAATCCTTATACGCCATTCTTATTCTTGTATTTTACTTCTTCTTCCATCAATTGCGATGTAGCTTTCTAAACAGCAATACTCTTCTACTTGTTCCAGGGTGTCTTTTTTCAGTCCTACTTGCAGATTTTAGTCTCTCCCTTAACTGCGAACTATTTTCTCGGTTTATCTTGCACTCAGTCTATAAAAACTAACTCCTGGCGGTTGAGAGGAGATTCTTAGTTGACGCGGTCATATTGTTAATAAATTATGTAGCTGCTCGTGAAAAAGTAAAAATTTCTAGAGTATTGATATATTTGTTGGGTAGTTGAAACTCTTCTTTGGTGAATATATTAAACATTTCACCTGAATTAAGAAGTATTTGAATGTAATGGTTCGTTTAAAAGAGTTGACAAGGGTTTTGGTATTAAAATTATCGTTGTAGTCATTATTTCAATTCGTATCACCAACTCAATTTCCGTTGTCACGTAATCTCGTCATAGGTGCGAACGTTTTTTTTATACCTGCCGCTTAAATCTGAGGGAAGTGCGATCGCGTGAAGGAACTTGACGAGCATTATGTGTAAATCCAATTCGTTGCGAAGGCTCTTCTCACCATCTTCTTCGTGGCCGTGGAAAGAAGATTACATGCTCCAAAAAGGAGAGGAATGGGTGTGACCTAAAAGCATATCGATGGCGTCCCCCTTATGCCCCGGAGCTTGTTTGTTTCGAAGTGTTGCCAAAGGTTGTCGTCTTGGGGCAATAAGCTGGAATTACAACTTCAGTACGGCTACAGTTTAATTCCTTTTCACAGCGTCGATAAGCTCATGCTCGGCTGATTCGCGTTACTCTGTCGCCCCCGCCGCTTTTATGAGCCGTGTCATATTCCCACATTGGCAATTAAAATCACAGCTCCTCCCTCTCTGCATACTTCTTCTTATCCAGTCCCACCACCCATCAGTCCTCCTCAAATGCCATTAGAGCTTCCCGTCGGAGGGCCACCTCCTCCACAAATTTCTTCCCACCCATCTACCCATTTTGCCCGATCCTTCCACTCATCACCCTCTAAACCTACTCCGACTCCTCCCACGAGTCTTTCCCCCGACACTGCACCCCCCTGTTCCCACCCACATCTCACACGTATTCACACAACCAGCAACCACGCGACCTCTCTGACTCGGGAGGGCCGCCCGCATAGCTCGCTCACGTCTAACAACTTAGAAACCTACAGGTATCTCCTCCCCATTTCCCCTTTCCTTCTCTCCACTCTCTCTTCTCACTCTCCATCCTACCCTCTCGCCCCATCCCGCCATTCCTCTTATCCCGGCAGGGAGAGGAAGGGCGAGCGAGCACTGCTACAGTCTCTCCTGCCCTGAGCCATCAGCGAAATTACGTCAGCTGTCTTTAAACTATGGCCCCGCCTTTCTCCCCTCGCTCCCACAATTCCATCCTCCTCCTTCTACTCCGCCATAATTCGCAAGAAGATTAAGGCGGAAGTACTCTCCCAAGATGCCGCCAGGAGATGGTAGGGCAAGATGGAGCTGCCTGGTGTGTTTGAAAATGAGGGGTGAGCGTAGACAGGGGCCGACTGGGGGTGCTTTTGGTTCCAATGTGGGTCGTGGCGAATGTCTCTCGAAGTTCTGCCTCCTCCAGCTCTCGAGAACCCATTCCTCTTTTTCTCAGCCGTCACACTCCCCCTTCCTCAAACTTCTCCCTCCTCAGCTCCAATGTCAGAGACCTCTCGCCGTTTTGCCCTTCGATCACTCTCCCATCAGCACCTCTCCCTCTCCTACATCATTTCCCTTTCGTCATCCTCCTAATACCTTTAGTTCGAGTTCAAAATACACTTCGCCATCTCTCTCTTTCTAAGTCCCTTCTTCATTGCGACCAATGGGAGAATTTGGCGATTCCCCAACGTTTCTCTTTCCACCAATCTTTGAACGATATTTTATTACTCTTCCGTATTAATTTAACTATTTTTCTGATTGAGTTTTGGTTTTTCCATTTTCTCAGGCTTAATTTAATGAATTTGATATTTTAAGAACAAATCCCAACCAATATAATTTCCTTTCTCAGTTCTGGATACTTTTTTTACCATTTAATTAAACGTGTGGGGTTCTTTCACTTTAACAGTGATTCCATCTCAAAGAGAAATAAGCTCTCACCCATTACCTCCTTCAACATGTCCAAAGTAATTTTCAGGGCCTGGTGATTTTTTTCTTTTCTGGACGCATCCCATTTCCGGTTTGGATAACCAATATAAGTGCTTGTTCTTCTAGTACCACTGAAAATGTATGTCAAACTTCGAATTTTGTGGTCCACGAGCAAAAATAAGCGAAGCATCCCTCCTCGAGAATTCCCGGTATTCTGTTCATTTTATTAATTGCTCGCTTGTTGCTCATCACTAACACGAGGAGTTAATAATGACGTCTTATCTTATCTCTTCCTAAATCCTGCATCCAAATTCTACATTTACACGAAAAAAGAGACATATTCATTATAATCAATGCATTATTTATGGTGAACTTCGAGGGTTTTCTGCTGGCATGGGTTCAATACTGGGATAAGCCCTCCCTTACTTCCAAAAAGGGCTAGAAGCCATAGAACATGAGAAAATAAATAATTAAGCTTTCCTAGGATGTACCTGTAATCGAGTAATGGATGAAGATTAATGTTACCCGGCGAAGAACGAAGGATGCGCAGGAGCAGCGTAGCGTTACACAGGGCTAGAAATAGAATCAGAGCAAGTAAAGGAACATGGTCGCACCGGATATGCCCAAAATCCACTTCCCATTCCGTCGTGTTTCGTTCACTTTCCCATTTCCAATTATTCCTCTAGTGGGACGACACACACACGCACCAAACACTCCGCAGAGTTCTATCCAATTGTCTCAACCCACCCCTCTGCGTGCTCCAAACTTTAAGTTTGCCCTTCAAAACCCTACGCCTTCATCCTTTTTTCTCCTGCGCCTGTCTTTGTCGCCACCCTCTTTTGCTCGCCCTCTCGTTTTGTATTCTACCGCTTGCTTCGCTCTCCTCGTACAACCATCGTTCTCTCCGCTCTTTGGCTGGAAATGCGCTCCCCCGCGCCATTTACAAAATCCACCAAGGAAACGAAATTTGTGAAGAATCTTTTAGCAGCAGTTCCCTTTCACTTGTTTCGTCGTGTGTATTTTTTATCCCAGCAAATCTTATTCCCTCGCAAGTCTCCTCCCCTCGACTTTCGTGTTTCCCAGTCCGATCCTCAGGGACGCGCCTTTTGTTTCTCATCCCTGAGTCAAGACCATCTCATTCCCCGCCTTCTCCCCTACTCCCAAATCTCCCTAACTAATTAGGATAATGATTTCTTCGGAGATCCCATCACCTTATTGTTCCATCTCCTCCAACCTTGCTCACCCATTTCTCAACAATTGCAGGTTTCATGGATTCCTTTACCCTATCCCTCTTTTCTCCTCAAAATTAATTCTCCCCTTTAAATGTTTTCGTGCTTCAGTAGTAATTTGTTTTTTATTTTTAAAAGATGAGTCATTTATGTGCAGGCGAGATGGAAGTATATAGGAATAGCGATTTTCCCTTAAGATAAATTTTGGCCCCTTTTATTCGGCTGAAATATCAATGCTGAATTTAATCGTTACATTCTAGATGAAATCGCAAAATGACATATTAAATCTCTTACATGAATTGGAAGGAGATCTCTTTGGCGATGATATTAGCTTCATCGTTTTATGGTAGGCCATATATGATAAAATTTTTAGAGATTAAGCTTAGATAGCATAGATTGTAGATGTAATTTTTTCCAAAAATGATAAAGGATCAGAATAAAATAATATTTCCGGAGGAGCAAGGAGGGAAAGTCGTTTTGGGTTAAGGCTATTCTGGTGTGTAGTCATATCGTACCATGCACCCTAGTGGTTGCTCGCAGGTTAATTAATAAAAATAAAGCCTGAAACTAAATGCATCTGTAATGCTACCGACTCTGTGAAAAGTAACCATCTACCACTGATTTTAATGGCGCATACAAACAAACGTCGTCTTTTTCATAGTTTAAGTAAAATATAGTGGCTTATATGAAAAATAATGCAACAACTAGTGGGACATATTTTTCTTTTTGGCAGATTGATTAATTTGCCGAAATTTTCATGGAATAATTTAAAAATATCAAAGGAAGTCGCGAATATAATTGCATGGATTGTTAGTATATATATATATATATATATATATATATATATATATATATATATATATATATATTAAAGACCTGGACTTAAAAGACCTGGACTGACAGTATGTGTCAAACACTGGACCACTCCCACTGCGAGTTTATATAGTTAACCACTAAAGGCCTTGCCAGGAAGATGTCACTTTCCCGTAATTCACTTCAACATTACCAATGAATAGGCAATTAGAGAAAGGATTTTGCTTATTTTTCGTAACTTTTACCCTGTTTGATATTCATCTTTTATCTTCTTTACAAATCTTTTACAAAGGATTGCGGAAAGTATGTAGTAGTGGCCGAGAACGACTTAAATTCGGGAATAAATTGCTGTAACAAAACGATATCCTTGATTTTATTTAGTGTCTGATTGAGTAATCGTACATTCCCTTTTTCATTTTATTTCTGCCTCTAGGTTTTGTTTTCTTAATATTTTTTATTAATCGCGAGGGTTGTTCTCCAAACAGCGAGTGAGATCTTAGCAACTGAAGTCCCTTTTCTCTCCCTCCGACCCATTGATCAGCCCCCGCCCGGATCCCTTCCCCGGAAACTCCTTTCCACTCCAACCCCGTCACCCCACATCCCTCAGAGTAATGTGATCTCTCCCGTGGCCCACGACACCTGTGACCTCGTTCCCTCTCTCCTGAGTTTCGGCCTCGCATCCCCCTGACCCTCCGCCCTACTCCATCCGCCCTCGCCCTACTCCCCCTACCGCTGCCCCGGTGCCGCTGATAACAAAATCCTATGCCAACTCCTCCCTACCCCTTCAGCTCTCCCGTATTATCCGACTCATCTCAGCCTTCCACACATTTTGTTGCTCTCCTTCACTCTCGATTTCACACGAAACGCGGAAATTTTCCCATTGAAATGGAAAATAATGCTTATATTTTTCTACTTTTTCAGTTTTGAAAATTAACGAAAGTTATAAATGAAGAAGGGAATATATTACTGCAGACTTTCTGTGATGATTTATACTATCTAGTCATCGTTTTTCTATTAATTAATTTTGCGTGAGTGGAATGTCTCTAGAAATATGAAATTTATGATGGTCATAATAATTGCATCTGCCATAATAGTTTACTGATTACTTTAATAATGACCAGATTTTACATTCTCAGATATGACGAAATCTTTGGCTTTGGTTATCTTTAAAGGGTATCATTGCCGGGATGTTTTGAAATTCTACCATGCTAAGTATGACCTGCATGGAAATTCCTTTTGCCCTGAGCATATGGATTGTAACTGGTATGAGAGAATTAAATGTACTGGGAAAGAACGAAACCCACGAACATTCGAGTACCAATTCTTTGAATCCTGCCTTTGCATTGATTTTTATTGAATGCTTATGGTGAGCGTATTTTCTTGAACATTTATTTTTTAAGTAGTGATAATTTGTGTCAATTATTGGATTTGGTGAAAAACGTTCAAAAAAATGTTGCCTTTCTGATAAAATAATATCGCGTTGGATATATTATGTTCCATAACTTCTTGTATTTTGCAATCTAGAAAAATAGGACATATATTTTTAAGTTTTATTTTATGATGGACTTAGTTTAAAATTTATAGACTTCTTAAGTAAAAACATAGTTATTCCTTCTACTCTCAACGCATCAAAGAAATAAACTAAAATAATGCGCATTTAATAATCGTTTCCAGCTGATATAATCGCAATGTGTGTCTTCATTCAACTTATCTAGTTGTATAAAATTGAATGGAATTGGATGAGAAAAATGGCTTGCTAGAATTGCGCATTACCAGACAAATATTTTCCGATTTTTGTACGTCATCTTGAGCAATAATATTTCCATATAGATGAACTCACGGAGTGGCCATTTTTAATTATGGCCAAAATTATTGTGGAGTGCGTATTAAATGGAGCACTTAATGTAATTCGAATGGGGAGAAGTAAACTCCTATCAAGTTTTAACCATTGAGTTACTTCTTCCCATCTGAATTACATTAAGTGCTCAGCTTAATAATAAACACTGAAAAATGATCAAGCTTTTTTCAACTCAGTTTATTTTATGCGTTTTGGACGAAAATATCGGAAAAAAGTATCAAAGATAGTTTCAATGGACATCAATTAAATAGTTAACTATTTGTACGGCACTAGCAACTTGAAGAATACCGTTTCCCAAGCTTTTAAATTTTTTTGTTAACATTTAATATTATTTATGGCTATTTGATGGTAGAAAGAGTTAGGTAAGATAGACATGGTATTTTTAGTCTAATGGTACTAACTATTTTTAGGGGTAATATGGTGTTGTATTAATTATGCCTGAAACTAAATCAGATTCAATCTGGGCTAAAATATTTGGGGTCTAAGCTCGATGTGGTCAAAGATTGATTGAATTTTAAACTCATTTCCTCGATACTATGTTAACGATTTCAAATATTGGTCTTGCTCTTTCCCAGAAATACTTTTCATAAAGTATGGAATAAATCTTCTCCACAAATTTAGCAACATTTTCTGTTACTCGAAGTGGGTTTTGTGGAATTGCTCTCAAAGAGTCATTAGTTTAGAGCGGAGAAGGTACGAGGTTAATGCTTGATAATATTTTTTGCCATTCCACCTTTGAATTTGTATCTTTTTCAGCGCATAATTTCGTCGATGGCATAATTTAATAGCTCGTTCCACCAAAAGTGGTCTTCTTATCAAGAAACTCATAGGGGAGGAATATCAGGACAAGAGGAATACATTTCAGTCCTTCGGGGTAAAAATTATTTCAACATTGGTTTTTTTCCTTTTTTAATAAAATTAAGGACATTTTTTTTCAATGGTAACAATTTAATAAAATTCTGGACAATATTTACACAGAGTGAAATTTTTATTCGAGATGCCGTAGCATCGCAAAAACCAAACTATTTATTTCATGTAAGGAGGTTCTTCTTCCATAACGTTTAATGAAGCCCATGCTTATTGGTATGCTCAATACGTTTTAATGGTTAATTCTCTCATAGTTTACTCAAATCATATTCATGATTCTAAGTCACGCCGATGATTCTCCATTAGGCCAATTATGTAAGGATGAATCAAATTAGTAATGCGAATTTCACATTGGTTAGATACACTTAAATCCCGCAAAAGCTTGATCTGATCATTTTCATTGTCGTTCCTATTTCCCTTGACTCTCAAAAATATATTTTAAATATTAATGTTTATGAACCCTAAAGTGAGATAAGGGGAAAAAACCCTGGCATTTCATATTTTCAACTGTCGACGGAGAATGAATAGAAGCCAATAGTATCACCAACCGTCAGCATGTCCGCATGTTAGCCTCTTCTCCATGACTGTCAGTATTTCATTTAGTTATTGTTTTGCTGTTTTTCATCCACTCTGAGATTCTCATAGGTGCTAACCCTAGGACAAGCTGATGCTAAGTACAGTTTTAATCTAGAGCATGCCACTCAAAAAGAAATATTCCCAAGTAG
>NW_027286501.1:0-2500 GCF_022747635.1 Hetaerina americana | reverse complement strand
GGTAAAGCTAAATGTTTTCCACCAATAATTCATGTTCTTTCCTGTCTCTACAGTGGCCCACGTACTGATGTCTCAGTCCCGAAGGACCAATATAAAGTGCCTCATATGGTGGTATCACCACCTTCATGCCGGAATATATGAATGCGCTTTTTATCTTTCAAAGTAGCCAAGTTCTAATTCCACGGACACGAAAGGATTAATATGGCCAGTAAATCAGTTTAGGGTTTTTATGTTTGCTTTTGAGTATGGACATAGGTTTGTTAAGTTTGGCTTTGCAAACCGTTTTTCTGTAAGTGTACTTCAATAGAAAATGTCATATTACATTTCGTTTTTCAACTTGTATTTGTGTTTTTCTAAGAATAAAGCTTCTCTTGCATTTATCTCAAGTGCGTCATTCGCGTCAAACATCATGTGATGTATGTTTATTTCATTAGGGCATACGAAATATTTTATAATTGTTTATATAATAACATAAATATATCATTATTTCAGCAGATAATTTGTACACTGTAATAACCATGACTCTTATGTAAATAACGTACTCAATCGCTATCATCCAAATATATGATTTTCTCAATGCAACAATTTCAGAGTGTAAAAATCATTCGCCTTGACTAAATTGTTGCATTGAAATGCACATTAGCGGATGACTCCGTTAATAGTTACTGTTGCGGCATCTCCCGCAGTTTCTTTGTAATATGATTTTCTGTTGCAGCATAAGAAAACATTTACAAGAATGCTCTGATACAGTAGAGAATTTTTCATAGTAAGATTTAAATTTATTTTGCTACAGCAGCTATTGAGGTAAACCATCTGTAAACTTTTTAACCTAGAAAACTTAGTCCCACATCATCAAGTTTTGATCTTATCTGCCGCAGGTATTGAAACTGTATCCACTTTTATTGTCTACTTTGAAAAAATAATTTAAACGTGGCATCAAGGTTACATCGTCAAGAAACTATATTAACCTCTGAGGTAAATCATAAAATTATCTCATGTTGCAAAAAATAAAGTCATCATTATATATTTGATAGAATTAGATAGTTTAAACTATTCTATGAAATATTATATTTAAAATATTTATATCTGTACTTCCAGTTCCATTTCTTTTAAAATTATTCTGATGAAACAATTCATACCTCAAGGTTTGGCTGTAAAAGTTTCACTTTGGAAAAAAGAAAAGTAACTGGAATTTATTTATTTGCATGTGTATTTGGCATGTAACATAGTAACAGTCACAAATTTCCATTACCACCAATATGCGCCAATTTCGTTCAAAATAAATGTTTAAGTCAGAGTTTTGTGTATCGCTTGAATAAATATGCGTAAAATTTATATGAATATTATTTGTATGTATATTGAATTTATATGATTAACATTTTGTACATTTTTCTGGATTCATGTATGTATTTGCGTCCAGCATAGAATACAGGACCAGTATGTATCTGTACGCAGGTATTTACATGTGTTTATTTACATTATTACCCACTGTCGCTGCATAACCTCTAATGTGACTGAGAGTCTCCAGAAAATTGGATTATCATCATCGAAGGAATGTTCGATGATGATAATGCTATTTACCGATTAACCTAGGTTGACCTGAAATAAAAATAAGTATGCGCCCTAATTCAAAGTGAATAGAAGTACCCCTTAAGCATCGGTTCAGCCAGTGGTGATGGATACACCACAGGGATTGACGCTAGTCTGGTACAAGATGAGGAGCAAGGCTCTTTCAATGTCAACAATAACAGATTTCTGTGTGTGTTTTCTAGCTAAATAGAACCATCATTATTAGCTACGGAAAACTAAAAATATAACATATTAGCCTCGATGTTAAGTGATTACATTTAATGCATCGTGAAGTTTAAAATTAACTATGCGGATCGACTTTGCAGCTACAAACTTTAGGGAGAATCACTTTACATGGCATGAATAGAATCGGTCTCACTGCATCAGTTTTCTTTCTTGAATATGACATTTCTCAATTTTCGCTCTAATTATCTTTTTATAGTTGCTTGTTTTATCTTCCTTTCACTCCTCACAAAATTTAAGAAAAACAGTAAGAATATTAAGAGCCAAAGGAGTCGATCTTGTTTCTCTCTTTGCTCATATCCTAATGTTACTTCTCCAGCATATGAACTCACTTCCTTTAGTATTCAATGACAAACATATTTGCAAACAAAACGACCCAAACGTTTGCTAGACCAGGAATACCTTGAAAAAAATTTAAAAGACTCCTGATTGCGACATCAGCCTGATCTTCTTAGGAATTAATTCAATGGTGTACGATAATATTGCTCATAAAAATCTCTTAAAAAGGCATTGAAAATAAAATGGGAGCTTGGTAAAGCATTATCTTTTGGAAATATTTACTTGTATTGATTTTCAGCTATACACAAGGTTTTATTGTAAGAAAAATATTGTCACATCAGGTTATTTTTTTGTGTGCCTTCTGATAAAATGCTATATTGCAGTATGAAAACGGTAAGTACTCTTGTGC
>NW_027286500.1:0-23196 GCF_022747635.1 Hetaerina americana | reverse complement strand
AGCCCAGCCTTCGGGCACCGTCGCAGTAAAACCCCTGCCTTCTTCAGGAACCTCCGCGGCTTCCAAGAAGGCCAGCAAGGGCGGAGCAGCCAAGAAGGCTCGCGCAAAGCCGTCGCACCCGCCCACTTCCGAGATGGTTAACAACGCAGTCAAGGGCCTCAAGGAGCGCGGTGGCTCTTCCCTTCAAGCCATCAAGAAGTACATCGCAGCCAGCTACAAAGTGGACGCCGAGAGGCTCTCGCCTTTCATCAAGAAGTACCTCAAGGCGGCCGTCACCGCCGGAACTCTCGTCCAGACCAAGGGAAAGGGCGCCTCAGGTTCCTTCAAGCTGAGCCACAGCAAGAAGGCCGCACCCGCGGCAGCCAGCGGGACGACCAAGGCGAAAAAGGTCGTCAAGAAGACGGGAGTAAAGAAACCGAAAGCGGTCGGAGCCAAGAAGTCCTCCGAGAAGGCGTCCAGTGGCACCAAGAGGTCCGCGCCCAAGGAGCGAAGCAAGTCCGCGCCACCAGCCAAGAAGGCGAAGAAGGCGGCGGACAAGCCAAAGAAGAAGCCGGCGGCTGGGAAACCCGCCGCCAAGGCGGCAAAGTCCCCGTCGAAGGCGAAAAAGGCGGCCACCAAACCCAAGACCCCCAAGCCCAAGAAGACGCCCACCAAGGCCAAGCCCGCCGCCAAGAAACCTTCCGCCGCCCAGAAAAAGAAGTGAACCATCACTGCTTCGCCACCGGCGCACCTAGGACAGCAGACAGCGTCCAATCTCGGTCCTTTTTAGGACCATCATGTCTTCCAAAGATGCTTGCCACTCAATGCCCACGCCACTGAGCACGCCCAAAGTTAACATTTATCATGATTAATGCCATGCAAAAACAACGGTCCTATTTAAAATTGATGATGCGACATGGACGGACGAAAAAAAAAATTAAGAATAACATTCATAGAACGTGTAAAATGAACAACACGTCACGGAGTATTGTTTTCTTTTCGTTAAGCGCGTCAGGTAAGCATCGCACGAACTTTTATTTCATCTCATTTCATGCGTAGCCGTGCAAACGCACTTGCCATGCGCAAAGGAAATTTCATGTCGTCCATCATTCCAATGGATTTACATCGTCGTTAATTATTGTGCGATCGTGCTAAATTCAAACTTTTAAGTATGTACTGGTCCTGAAAAGGACCTTTGTTTTTCGGCCGAAAGTAGCTTTCTAAGCTCGCTCTCCGCGGATACGGCGGGCCAGCTGGATGTCCTTGGGCATGATGGTCACACGCTTAGCGTGGATGGCGCAGAGGTTGGTGTCCTCAAAGAGACCCACTAGGTAAGCCTCGCTGGCCTCCTGGAGAGCCATGACGGCGGAGCTCTGGAACCGAAGATCGGTCTTGAAGTCCTGGGCGATCTCACGCACCAGGCGCTGGAAGGGCAGCTTGCGGATGAGGAGCTCCGTGCTCTTCTGGTATCTCCTGATCTCACGAAGGGCCACGGTACCGGGGCGGTACCTGTGGGGCTTCTTGACGCCTCCCGTCGCCGGCGCGCTCTTGCGAGCGGCCTTGGTGGCCAGCTGCTTCCTCGGGGCCTTTCCTCCGGTGGACTTGCGGGCTGTCTGCTTCGTACGTGCCATTTCTGCGATCTGTAAAAAGCCGGGTCAACGCCGTCTTTTAAGCACTTCCGAGAATGGCGCCAGATAGTACGGGCGACGCTGATTGGTGGAGAGGTCGGGTACGTCATCGCCGCGGCGGCGACGTTTATAAATACCGGCGAAGGTGCATTTCAGGTCATCAGACAGCAGCCCTTACTACGAGCAGACTACAGAGATGACTGGACGCGGCAAGGGAGGAAAAGGCCTGGGAAAGGGAGGAGCCAAACGTCATCGCAAAGTTCTCCGCGATAACATCCAGGGCATCACCAAGCCGGCCATCCGCCGTCTCGCCCGCCGAGGTGGAGTGAAGCGTATCTCCGGACTCATCTACGAGGAGACGCGCGGTGTGCTCAAGGTGTTCCTTGAGAACGTTATTCGCGACGCCGTCACCTACACCGAACACGCCAAGAGGAAGACCGTCACAGCCATGGACGTCGTGTACGCACTCAAGCGACAGGGCCGCACTCTCTACGGGTTTGGCGGTTAGACACGACGCGACGGGATCGCCATCCGACACCCGGCGTACGTCGATAAAAAAGGTCCTTCTAAGGACCAATACAATGTTCAGAGATGGAGCCAATCCTTTGCCATAACGGAACGAAAAATTATTCCCTATTCGCCATAGCGTGTGTGACGGCGATAAATAGTAAAGTAAGACCTGTTCGAACGCAAAAAAAAAATGGCGGTGATAATAGAGTTGAAATTGTATGAGCCTTTACCGACGTTAAAGACATTGTCAGCGAATCGGAATAAGCACGTGGCAACGGACTGGCGACAATGTATATCGCGCCGTTGCAACCGTACAGGAATAAGCACGGGGCAACAATGTACTTCGCGCCGTTGCAACCGTACATGAATAAGCACGTGGCAACAATGTATATCGCGCCGTTGCAACCGTACATGAATAAGCACGTGGCAACGGACTGGCGACAATGTGTATCGCGCCGTTGCAACCATACATGTTAACAAGAAATAACGTAGTTAAGCGGCAGATTGCAGGTGAAATTTTATGACAGACTATGAAATACATTGTAAACGAAGCAGTGTCACCTTCAATCATTCTTCGTTGCATTTCAGCACAAACGCTTTCACTTTTTATACGCTTTATTTCCCATCGTTTACCTTAGCCCAATTATAGCTCCACGTTTCATTCGCTATGCTTATTACGTTTATTGTTATTATTATTTTTTTCACATGACATTTATCGCGTACATCTCTCTAGTATGTTCTGGTCCTGAAAAGGACCTTTTATGCGCACAGCGTGATGCTTATGCCTTCTTCTCAGTCTTCTTGGGCAGGAGCACCGCCTGGATGTTCGGAAGGACACCTCCCTGAGCGATGGTAACGCCCGACAGGAGCTTATTCAACTCCTCGTCGTTGCGGATGGCCAACTGCAAGTGACGAGGGATGATTCTCGTCTTCTTGTTGTCCCTGGCAGCGTTACCGGCCAACTCGAGGACTTCCGCGGCCAGGTACTCCATGACGGCGGCCAAGTAGACTGGGGCACCGGCACCAACACGCTCGGCATAGTTCCCCTTGCGGAGCAGACGGTGGATACGACCGACCGGAAACTGAAGACCGGCCCTGCTGGAGCGGGACTTGGACTTCCCCTTCACTTTTCCTCCCTTTCCTCGTCCGGACATGGCTGAATGCTTCTTTATCTGGTAGTGCTGTCTAATCGCTGTCAGACTCCTGGGCGCATTTATATAGGCTGCCGCCGTCCTAGCGACGCCACATCATGCTTTTACGTGATTGGTCGTCGAGGAGATTCGGCTCACGGAACGGACCAGGGGTACATAAGCAGGCGACTGATGATCGGCGAAAATACTGAAATCGACCCCGTTCGCCGAACGTGATCACCATGCCACCCAAGACGAGCGGAAAGGCTGCGAAGAAAGCGGGCAAGGCCCAGAAGAACATCTCCAAGGGAGACAAGAAGAAGAAGCGCAGGAGGAAGGAGAGCTACGCAATCTACATCTACAAAGTGCTGAAGCAGGTGCACCCCGACACCGGAATCTCCAGCAAGGCCATGAGCATCATGAACAGCTTCGTCAACGATATTTTCGAGAGAATCGCCGCCGAAGCTTCTCGCCTGGCTCACTACAACAAGCGCTCCACCATCACCAGCCGGGAGGTGCAGACCGCCGTCAGGCTCTTGCTTCCCGGTGAGCTGGCCAAGCACGCCGTCTCCGAGGGGACCAAGGCCGTCACCAAGTACACCAGCTCAAAGTAAATTCCTCGACGGGATTGCTTTGATGCATCCTAACGGCCCTTCTAAGGGCCATGAAATAATCTTCAGTTTTCAAATACCCGACTGCGATGGGCAATCGTCAATACTCGGCCGCAAAGGACGTACATAAATAAACGTAAAAACCTGGAAAATTAGAGTCCCACGCTTTCCTCCGATTCACCAACTACTTACCTGGTGTGCACGCGCGCGGTTCACGAAAAAATAGAGTAAATGTAAAGGAGAAACTTATGACAATAAAAGATGGACGAATTTCTTACCTCCTATTCAATTATATTTTCTACTGCTATGCGTCTGCATTTGATGAAAATGACCGTCGAGATATTAAGGAAAAAATATTATATTCCCATGATTACTTCCCTTTCACCCAGTACTTTTCAAACCACTGACCTGCTATGCTCGTTTCTCAGACGTAAGCCTTGACTTACATGTCTCCCTCCGTCAAAAATAATATGGATTCACGGCGTCCGTCTCCCTCCGAAACTGGTACGCTTGTGGTCACGTTGCTCCTGCTTCACTTCCAGGGGCAGTAAATGACAGGTTCCCACATGCCCTTCCCACGCGGCCGTTTTTCCGCGAAGGCTAATTCCGCTTAACCTCCCGTCCCATCCGCTACGTCGTAAAACTCCTCGGGGGTTCAACGCGAGGAGGCAGGCAGGTAATGCGACCCGTCCTCGCCCCAAGTTTCTACGTTAACCAGAAAAGGGCTGTCGCAATGACCCACGTGGCATTCCGCACGAGGAAGAAATTTCTGTGGAAACCTCGCAAGCATAGAACGCAGCTGGGCAACAGCGTTCCTTGTACATTCACCAAGTCGTGACGAGCAGGCGTCGCAATAAACAAAATGGCGGGCAGTGAGCGCTTCCGTGGATTTTCCATTGTGCTAATTCTATCCAATCAATCAATTCCCAGAAACTATTTCTACGGAATGCATCGTCGTTAACAGCATATGGAATCAGCATCATTCGCACAAATAACAATTTATGTAATGGGCATCGGGTTTCCTTCTTGGGAAATCGGCATCTCGCTGAAACAATGTTGATAAACCTCCTCTGAACGAATCCCCCAAGTATTTTAAAGTCGATTGAGTGATTTTTCATCCTTTTCCGCAATTTTTTTTTTGCGATACTGCAACGATTTATCAGCAATTGATTACAAATGCATCGAGACAGACGTGACAAGTAGACCAGTTCTTTGATCACCATGCCTCCAAATGACCGATTCTTGTTATAGTTTTGAACCGGGGTCCCTTCCGCGGGACACGAAGGTTTTTCCGGTGCGAGACGGCTCATTCCCCTTCTTTTGAACGAAATTAACCTTTCCAGAAATCTTTACTTGTCTTGTCACGCCACAGAACAGAAAATGTTTCTCTAGGCAAAAGTTAAATGGTCCCAGTCCCAACTTACCCGCTAATTTTATTACGTTGATACACAAGGGATGGAAGGACATACGTTAATGTTGTTTATTTCTTTGCGGGATTAGGGAAATGAAATCTAGGGAAAAGAGGTCGAAGTTTGACGTGAAAGAAAAATCTTTAAAATTAGCGGCCGGTATAATCATTTATGAGATGATTGCATAACGTTTTCATTAAGGCGACTCTTCCTACAAGTGCTTTCTTTCCGAGTGCATTTCTGACGAAAAAGGTTGCCGCATGTGCCTACCTGTCCGTCCTTTTAGCATTTCTACTTTCTGCAAATTTGGTGAAAATCTTTACCGCATTAGCCCCATTGAAGAATCCACCCCGGCCGCATTTTGACACTAGGTACACGAGATCGTCACTTCACCGTATTCGACAACCGATTTCCCGCAGTGGCGTTAACCGAAGGACGCTCGGCTTTGAGGACAATAGTGATTCGTGAAGCGATATTTAATCAGATTCACCTAGTAACAGTGGCCGGGAATGGAATGGAATAACGTCCTTGCCTAGGCAACTTAGTAACATACAACTTAACTACGGACGGGAGAAAATGCCGACGAGCCGTGAAGCGGTGTAAATTTCATAACGATCGTGTGATTTTAAGACTCATGATATACACCATGACGATTAATTACCTTAGCAGTTGTGGTGATGCTTAATCACCGGGATATCATGTAATGTCATACCAGTCACAGCGAGGCGTTAATACTTAACATTGAACTTTGTCAAATTTGTGTAGTTGAAATCACCCTTATGACATCTGTTAATAAATTCATCCACACAGAGTACCAAATTAGTAAAATATCTCGGGTACGCAGCGATATGTAAACGGAGACAGTTTTTTTTTCAAAATCTCGGAATGGATGACAAACGTCCTCCATTAGCGAACATTTATGACAGTCATCACCTACCTCCTGCCGTGATAATGTCAAATTTTGCAATGCAACTACTGGTAATAAGAATGATTAAATTCGAGTCAACTAGTGTTACTTTCGAATAACGTTCCCCCATTGACACAACTGTCATTTACATATGAACACTAGAAACTAACACACACGAACGTGCACATAGACCTACGCAACCTTCAGTCGTCTACTTCATCGTGAGTGGATTGAATCCTCTTAACTCCTGATTGACTTTCGCTTCACATTGCAATGATCCCAGATTGGCCGGGGAAAAGACGACAATTTGTTTTCCTGTTCACTGGAATGCTTATTTCGTATCTTTTATGGTGATGTGCTAGGTACCAGACAGCTTAAAATTGTTAATCATCGTTCTTTTATTACTCGTGACGATAAAGTTGCTTCCGCATCGCTAAGAACCTCAAGGAATCAACAATGAACGGGGATGAAATATTTGATGGGTCCACATGTATTGATTAAGTAATGCAGAACGAAGTAGATACTGAGTAATTGAATTAACACAGGGGCTTCTTCGAGACAGAACCGAGAAATGATGTTCCGTGAACTGTCGACGGTGATAGAGTTCCACGAAAGAGAGGTCGTAGAGGAATGAACGGTTCCGGCTGTTAATGCCGCCCCTAGTCCCCCCAACCCCGCAAGCACTGGAAACCAGCCTGGATCCCTGATTACGATCCCAGGAAAAATCGTGTTCAAGTCTTTCCTACGCCAGATAGTATAATCTGTCATCACTATTGAACGCCGCATCACGCCCCGACGGCTTTTTCCCACGTTTTTTTTATTTATTCACAGGAATGTTTTCCAGGTAAGGGCTATTCACTCTACCTTATCCGTCAATCACTATCCCGACCCTCGAAAGTTACAAGGAAAAGTCGACCATTGCTCTAATGAAAGATATTATTCCAACGGCATGGAGGTAAAAAACAAGATCCATATGCTTGACACACATTATGTCGATTGGAAACAAGTGGAAACGATGTGAAATTAGGTTGGAAGCAACTGAAAAATATTGTGACACGAATACAAGCCGTCATAGCTCCGCAACTACGACGAAAGGGATGTGGATATTATTGAGTTAAACGCATCTGTCCTATTTGCTTATGGCGATTCCCATCGTAATGATCGCGCATACAATCCCGCGATGCGCCCTATTTTCGCCGTTTCCGTGAATAAGACGTACGGCGGGGGATGTGTACCGAGCGAAATTGCCGACACGAATTACGTACGCTTACGAGAGCCTGGTTTTCAAGGAGTCGCTTTCACGTTGACTACGTCCCCGAGGTATCCCATCACACAGGGTCATTTAACGTGACATACAGCGTGTGTGTGGGAGGGATTTTTTTTTAAGGTCGTAGGGGTGTATTCCGTAACTTGACGGCACCGTGGAGAAAAGCACATCCAACGCATCGCACAGATAAGGAAGGTTAATAAAAGAAATGTACGCGATAACAAGTCGACGGCAGACGACTCTCCTCTTCGAAAGACGTGCAAGGAAACTAGGGTAGACATCCGCGGAAACGTGGATGTGGCGCCGTTTCAACGACAATAAGAGTTTTCCCGTGATGAAGTATCATTTCGTTTCCGAAGACATGCCGGTTGCTACAAATTCATCATCCCGCAACGAGGTACCGACGTCCGAAGCCGTTGGAGACGGAGCAAACTCGTCACGGCCGGGTCGCCACTGCGCGCCCTCGGCTACTACATTGTTTTTCCCGCCCGCTCACGGGGCTAAAGCATAATTCGGCGCCATCCTCGACTTTGTTGTACGTGAACTTTGACGTCCCATTCGCGTGCGTACAGTTCATTTCTTTTTCCCCTTCGGCCACCCCATGCAACCATTTCGAAGCCCACGCGGACGCGTCGTAAGGCGTGCGCTTAACGGGTGACTCCGTCTCCATTTGCGACTCGATAATCCTTTCCCACGGGCGCGGGAGGTGGGTGCGTCGCGACGCCCCCGAGTCGTCGAAAAATGCATAAACGTCCGCTTACGGGACAGGCACCGGGGAGGAACAGGAGGAAGGTTTGACAGGCGCCGAGTCAGGGGGAAGGCGTCCGAAGGGACCGTCTTCTCGGGGCCGCTTTCCGCGGCCGGCGCGCGGCCCACCGGGTCGCGAGCGCGTCCAATACCAGGTGAAGGATGGCCTCGAACGTACGTTACCTCGGATCTCGAGGAATCGACCCCGGTAGAAACGTGTGCAACGTTTATTCCCGGGTACGCCTTCGACAGGACGACAACCCGTATTTTGACGACCCGCTGCACACGAACTGGGCTCGCCAAACGCCTGGCGCCGCCACGGCCGACAGGGTGGAACCCTGACGGGCGCCGCGGCGCAAGGCGCCCTCGTTACGCGCCCCCGACACTCTCCGAAACGCGAAAGTCGGAGGAGGAGTGGAGTACAAACAATCCGAGAAGCGCACCGGAGGCGAGAGGAAGAGATCGTATTTTGCTCCGAAATGGTACGATAGCAAGGTGGACTTTCGTAAGAAATCCATGTCTTGGTAATTTTCTCTTTCTATCATCACGCAGCAGCCGATAACATGGCAGACGCAGCATCTGGAGCAGCGGCAGCCGCACCACCGGCAGCCCAGCCTTCGGGCACCGTCGCAGTAAAACCCCTGCCTTCTTCAGGAACCTCCGCGGCTTCCAAGAAGGCCAGCAAGGGCGGAGCAGCCAAGAAGGCTCGCGCAAAGCCGTCGCACCCGCCCACTTCCGAGATGGTTAACAACGCAGTCAAGGGCCTCAAGGAGCGCGGTGGCTCTTCCCTTCAAGCCATCAAGAAGTACATCGCAGCCAGCTACAAAGTGGACGCCGAGAGGCTCTCGCCTTTCATCAAGAAGTACCTCAAGGCGGCCGTCACCGCCGGAACTCTCGTCCAGACCAAGGGAAAGGGCGCCTCAGGTTCCTTCAAGCTGAGCCACAGCAAGAAGGCCGCACCCGCGGCAGCCAGCGGGACGACCAAGGCGAAAAAGGTCGTCAAGAAGACGGGAGTAAAGAAACCGAAAGCGGTCGGAGCCAAGAAGTCCTCCGAGAAGGCGTCCAGTGGCACCAAGAGGTCCGCGCCCAAGGAGCGAAGCAAGTCCGCGCCACCAGCCAAGAAGGCGAAGAAGGCGGCGGACAAGCCAAAGAAGAAGCCGGCGGCTGGGAAACCCGCCGCCAAGGCGGCAAAGTCCCCGTCGAAGGCGAAAAAGGCGGCCACCAAACCCAAGACCCCCAAGCCCAAGAAGACGCCCACCAAGGCCAAGCCCGCCGCCAAGAAACCTTCCGCCGCCCAGAAAAAGAAGTGAACCATCACTGCTTCGCCACCGGCGCACCTAGGACAGCAGACAGCGTCCAATCTCGGTCCTTTTTAGGACCATCATGTCTTCCAAAGATGCTTGCCACTCAATGCCCACGCCACTGAGCACGCCCAAAGTTAACATTTATCATGATTAATGCCATGCAAAAACAACGGTCCTATTTAAAATTGATGATGCGACATGGACGGACGAAAAAAAAAATTAAGAATAACATTCATAGAACGTGTAAAATGAACAACACGTCACGGAGTATTGTTTTCTTTTCGTTAAGCGCGTCAGGTAAGCATCGCACGAACTTTTATTTCATCTCATTTCATGCGTAGCCGTGCAAACGCACTTGCCATGCGCAAAGGAAATTTCATGTCGTCCATCATTCCAATGGATTTACATCGTCGTTAATTATTGTGCGATCGTGCTAAATTCAAACTTTTAAGTATGTACTGGTCCTGAAAAGGACCTTTGTTTTTCGGCCGAAAGTAGCTTTCTAAGCTCGCTCTCCGCGGATACGGCGGGCCAGCTGGATGTCCTTGGGCATGATGGTCACACGCTTAGCGTGGATGGCGCAGAGGTTGGTGTCCTCAAAGAGACCCACTAGGTAAGCCTCGCTGGCCTCCTGGAGAGCCATGACGGCGGAGCTCTGGAACCGAAGATCGGTCTTGAAGTCCTGGGCGATCTCACGCACCAGGCGCTGGAAGGGCAGCTTGCGGATGAGGAGCTCCGTGCTCTTCTGGTATCTCCTGATCTCACGAAGGGCCACGGTACCGGGGCGGTACCTGTGGGGCTTCTTGACGCCTCCCGTCGCCGGCGCGCTCTTGCGAGCGGCCTTGGTGGCCAGCTGCTTCCTCGGGGCCTTTCCTCCGGTGGACTTGCGGGCTGTCTGCTTCGTACGTGCCATTTCTGCGATCTGTAAAAAGCCGGGTCAACGCCGTCTTTTAAGCACTTCCGAGAATGGCGCCAGATAGTACGGGCGACGCTGATTGGTGGAGAGGTCGGGTACGTCATCGCCGCGGCGGCGACGTTTATAAATACCGGCGAAGGTGCATTTCAGGTCATCAGCCACTTACTCACTCTCGGGTGGCGCTCTGCGCCTCATCAATATTAAGCGGTCGCCTCATTTCGGCAATCCAGTAAAGCACCGTAAGGTGCATTGCACTTACTGGGGAACCGGGTGGGTCCCCACGCTAGGGTGTCCCTAAAAACGACCATACCAGTGCTATCGTACCATTTCGGAGCAATCTGAAATTTCGAAAAATCATAATTTTTGACAATTAACAGCAATATTCGGCCGCTTACGGAGGACAAACCGCTGTAATTAACATTTACTAGACTTAAAAGGCTAGATTTGATTTAATATCTGATGAAACTTTGTTTGTAGCACTGCTTATGTACGCTACAATCTCTTTGTAAACCCCTTCGGGGGTATCGTACCATTTCGGAGCAAAGTCTTGCTCCGCAACACATCGCTCAGAAGGCTAATCCTGTCCTTCTAATGGACACCAATAAGGCCCAGGAACAGGGTAAAACACTACCCCCTGCATTGCCATTGCAGGGAATGTTTAAACCGTCATACACCCTTACGGTACACAGCAATAACGGCCCCCCTACCAAGGAGGCCCTCAAAAACGCGGAAAAATGCTCACTAGACCCGGCATTGAAACCAGAAAGAGCCGTCAACATAATGCATTCTGGAAACACCGATTATGTGAGAGAATCACATACACCGGCTTCACCGTCCCCTGCTGTAGCAACAGCTATAGCAGCTATCAACAGAGAAAAACTTTTAAAAGCAAAAGCTCAGAAACCACACGAGCCACGTGCGAAGGACACCATCGTCCCCGATTGTGACAAACCATGCCCACCGTCCACCCCTTCAGCGGAAGCCACTTTAGCCCTCCCGCTCGATACGAATACCCACACTGGCCCACAAGCGCAAACCTCGCATGGTCAGGACGACGACAGCTTCACTGTTGTTTCTAGAAAGAAAGGCACACCCTTAAAAAGACGCAGGGTAGTCGAATCCCCAGAGATAGCTCAAGCAAATAGTTTTGCCCCCTTAGACACGCCGGAGGTGATGGAGACTCAGCCCCCTGTCCCAAAATCCACCAAAATCCCGGCAATCACAGTTCACAACGTTTCTGGGTGGGTAGAACTGTCAAAGGAGCTTACAACGAACCTCCTTACCCCCCCTAAGTGCACTTTGAAAGGACTGAACAGAGTCGCCATCAACTGCGCAAATGTTGAAGATTACTTAAAGACAAAAGAAATCTTGCGCAAAAGAAAATTAGAATTCTCTTCATACCAGATTCCCACCGACAGACTCAGTGAATTCTGCGTTAGAAACCTGGTCGGCGACGTTAGCTCGTCTGACTTAGAAGACGAACTAAAACGTCTTGGGTTCGTAACCAAAAGCGTTACCCAACTAACCACTACTAAACCTACCCTAAAGGACAGAGAACTAGGGAAAACCTCAGGCACCAAGAGACTGATACCAGTTTTTCATGTAATCTTAACTAAAGACCCACAACCAGGAGATCTCCTCAAAGTTGAATGGCTGCTGACCATGCGAGTGAACATCACGAAATTCACAAAACCTAAGGGCGTGATACAGTGCCACAAATGCCAGGGCTTCGGGCATACAAAAAACTATTGCGACATTCGGCCCCGTTGCGTTAAGTGCGCCGGCGCGCACCTAACGACCGAATGCGAAAAAAAAGATCGCACTACGCCCGCGAGGTGCGTGAATTGTGCAATGGACCACCCAGCCAATTATCGCGGTTGTCCAGTCTACAAATGGGAAAACCAGCGACGATTGGCGCGTGAAAAGCGCGACACAAACTCCCGTGGATCAGACCAAGGGAAAACATTTATACCTGCCCCGGCTCCCAACAGGAACGCTTGGGCTCCGCGAGCTCAAGGTCCTTTGCAGGGCCAAACATCTTTTGCTGTCACCAACCTATTTCCCTCCTTACCCCCTCCTAGAATCCCTCCTCCCCATGTCATCAACCCTCTAATGCCTGGTGGCGCTATTTCACAATCCTCTTCTTCCTCTAACAGTCACCTACCAAAACTCCCTACTTCAAATCCAGTACACGGAGAACAGACACTTTTTGGATATTTCATGTCAATGCACAACCAGTTAAGTCTCCTAAAGACAAAAACGGAGAAGAAAATCTTTATGCTCCAGCAATTATGCGAGTTGCACGAGCTTAATGACTAGTAAGCTCCGCAACATCTGCCTTCTCAGTTGGAATTGCAACGGCATACTCGGCCGCCAACGGGAATTCAAAAATTTTATAAGCTCTGGCAATTTTGATGTAGTCGCCCTTCAGGAGACGCATCTAACACCCAGTCACAGATTCTACATACCCAACTACACCACATATCGGCGAGACCGTCCCACTGCTCGCGGTGGAGGCGTGCTTATCGCAGTTAAATCCTCAATAAAACACAAAGCATTGAAAGCACACGCCCTTAGTACACTAGAATGCGTCGGAATACGACTCCCAACTCCCATAGGTGACCTTGACATCTATTCAGCTTACCAACCTTGTGGTAAAACTGTTGTTCCTGACGAAATTCGTCCCTTATTCCCGGCTGACAGACGCGTCGTAGCCATCGGCGATTGGAATTCAAAACATTTAGAATGGGGGTGCCGGTCCGCGAATAGTAATGGCCGGCGTTTGCTTAATATTGTAAACTCCATCATGCTAGGCGTCGAAGTGCCACTAACGGCGACGCACATTGATAATCGTGGAGGAGAGGACATCCTCGATTTCTGCCTTACCAACAACTTACCTGTCATAGAGACTCCAACGGTACTACCCGATCTCTCCAGTGATCATTATCCGATTAAAGCCAACATTGCGACTGTCCCTTATGAGCAACCTCCTTCCATCTCTGTAAGAACGAACTGGAAACAGTTCGCCACCCTTACAGAAAACGCATTCACAGCAATCCCCATCCCACAATCCTCAGACAGGCAGGACATTGACGCGCATGTCCTTGCCATTACAGAAACAATGCGGGAAGCGCATGCACTTGCATCACTCCCGTACCCTCACCCCCCTCCTCCTTCAAACGCCCTACCCGACGACATCCTGATGCTCATAAAACAGCGTAACAAGGCCCGCAGACAATGGGCGCGAACCAGGGATGGCGCCTATAAACGGCGTTATAACTTTTTCGCGTCCTGCGTCAAACGCGAAATCAGAAATCGGTTCAATGACCAATGGAGAGACAAACTCGACAACCTTTCCTTTGACGACGGTTCCCTTTGGAAGGTTGCTAAGCAACTGACCAAAAAAGGACGTCCCGACCAGCCCATCAGGCACAATAACAACTTGTATTTTGACGCCAATGACAAGGCAGAAATCCTCGCCAACGCATTTCAGGAAACCATGACTCTTCGAAACGACTGGCCAAGAACTGTGGAGGACGGGGAGGCTGAGGCTGCTGTAAGGAGCCTAAGTTTCCTTCCGACTCCGCCTTTCCAACCAGTGACAGAGACGGAGCTAAGAATGACAATTAAATACTTGAACCCGAAAAAAGCCCCGGGTATTGATGACATTTCAAACAGGCATTTAAAGAACGCGCCACTGCCGGCCGTTCGTCACTTGCTGGGCTTATTTAATAACTGTCTTTCCTCTTGCTATTTTCCCGATTCCTGGAAAATAGCAAAACTTTGCCTGCTTGCCAAACCAGGCAAAGACCCGACAATTCCTCTCAACCGCAGACCTATATCTTTACTTTCCTCTATCTCTAAACTGTTTGAATCGATTTTGAAAGCCCGTCTAGACCTCTTCCTACGGACAAACGACGTAATACGACCGGAACAAATGGGATTCCGGGAAGGACATTCCACCTCCCTGCAAATACTCAGACTAGCAGAGTATATCAGCCACGGCATGCAGAACAACCAACACATTGCAGTGTTGTTCTTGGATGTGGCCAAGGCGTTCGACCAAGTCTGGCATGATGGATTGATACTTAAACTAATTAAAATCGGGGTTCCATTACATCTCATCAAGATGTTCCATAGTTTTCTCGCTTCACGAGCTATACATGTCGCCGAAAACGGAGCTCTGTCAACCGGGAAACAGATAAATTGTGGCGTCCCGCAGGGCGCCATATTATCTCCTACTCTCTTCAACTGCTATGTCAACGATCTTCCTTCTTCTCCACAAACTCAAACTTTCATGTTCGCCGACGATACTGCTATCGCGGCAAGATCTTGGAGCGGCACGTGTGCCTTCCGAAAGATACAAAACCACCTATCTTTACTTGAAAAGTGGACCGTCGACTCGAAAGTAACAATAAATGCTGAGAAAAGTGTTGTTGTTGACTTTCGGAGGAGACGAAGCTATTTCCCAAAAAAACCTCTTACCTTTCAATCCGTGCGTATTCCGACGAAATCTTCACACAAATTCTTAGGGATACATTTCGATTACAGACTGACATGGGCCACGCACGTACAGCATGCCTTACAAATAGCAAGGGGCACAAGAGCACTTTTGTCTCCACTCTTGTGCTCCAAATCGCGCCTCACGCACCGAACCAAAATTAGACTCTACCTTTCCTATATCCGCCCCAGGATGCTGTACGGTTGCGAAATTTTCGGAAACGCGACAAAAACAGACAGAAATCGCTTAGAAACATTCCAGAATAAAACACTTCGCTACCTCACAAACCAAAGTAAACTCGTACCAATCAAGGAGATCAGAAACGCACACAAAATTCCTAAAGTACACGACTTCATCCGAGCGCAAGCTGAAAGACTCGAGAGGTCCCTTCCACATAACACGCTTACAAAAAACATATGGGATTACTCCCTACATAGAAAACGCCGTCCGAGCTACAGACTTCCAAAAGAAATCATATTTCGGTAACAAAACCGAATTCTTTCCTATGACTTTTACTTCTTATTTTCATATTGCAATACATGTTAGCATTTAATCAAACAATTTTATAATTAAAATAGTAATTTCTTTGTCAGATGGCCCAGGCTTAAATCATTGTTACGGGCTTATCGGGCAACCCAAGGCCTATCGGAAAAAAAGGAGAAAAAAAAAGAAAAAAAAAAAATAATAAATAAATAAAAAAAAAAAAAATAATAAATAAAAATATAAGAACACAAAAAAAAAGAAAAAAAAAAAGAAAAAAAAAAACAAAATTAATGATATAATAAAAGAGAAAGAAAAAAAAAACAAACCAATAAAAAAAAGAGACTGAAAAAAAAAAATATATATATATATATATATATCAATACATAACCATAAATTGTAGTTTGTAGACCAGAGTTAAAGTATGATGTTTATTTTTTTTTTTTTTTAAAAATGTTTAGGATTAGTTTACATTTTCCGTCGTGTTGACGTGATAATGGGCAACATGTTCAAGCCCTTAAGTTAAGGTAATTTAATTTAGTTTCTCTTCTTAATTTACGGCCAATTGCCGACCCACTAGTGGTCTTTCTTTCAACTTCTCCTTCACTAACACTGGAAAGGTACACGTTCGTCACTTACACTTTCGTTGAATGATATCCCATGTAAAATTGTACAACTACTACAGCTGAAGGGGTGGACGATGTCGCACCGAAGCAGCATTATAAGATAGGGCAAACGCCCAGACAATATGTGGTTCTGGTGTCTGGTGTTTCAGGTCATCAGACAGCAGCCCTTACTACGAGCAGACTACAGAGATGACTGGACGCGGCAAGGGAGGAAAAGGCCTGGGAAAGGGAGGAGCCAAACGTCATCGCAAAGTTCTCCGCGATAACATCCAGGGCATCACCAAGCCGGCCATCCGCCGTCTCGCCCGCCGAGGTGGAGTGAAGCGTATCTCCGGACTCATCTACGAGGAGACGCGCGGTGTGCTCAAGGTGTTCCTTGAGAACGTTATTCGCGACGCCGTCACCTACACCGAACACGCCAAGAGGAAGACCGTCACAGCCATGGACGTCGTGTACGCACTCAAGCGACAGGGCCGCACTCTCTACGGGTTTGGCGGTTAGACACGACGCGACGGGATCGCCATCCGACACCCGGCGTACGTCGATAAAAAAGGTCCTTCTAAGGACCAATACAATGTTCAGAGATGGAGCCAATCCTTTGCCATAACGGAACGAAAAATTATTCCCTATTCGCCATAGCGTGTGTGACGGCGATAAATAGTAAAGTAAGACCTGTTCGAACGCAAAAAAAAAATGGCGGTGATAATAGAGTTGAAATTGTATGAGCCTTTACCGACGTTAAAGACATTGTCAGCGAATCGGAATAAGCACGTGGCAACGGACTGGCGACAATGTATATCGCGCCGTTGCAACCGTACAGGAATAAGCACGGGGCAACAATGTACTTCGCGCCGTTGCAACCGTACATGAATAAGCACGTGGCAACAATGTATATCGCGCCGTTGCAACCGTACATGAATAAGCACGTGGCAACGGACTGGCGACAATGTGTATCGCGCCGTTGCAACCATACATGTTAACAAGAAATAACGTAGTTAAGCGGCAGATTGCAGGTGAAATTTTATGACAGACTATGAAATACATTGTAAACGAAGCAGTGTCACCTTCAATCATTCTTCGTTGCATTTCAGCACAAACGCTTTCACTTTTTATACGCTTTATTTCCCATCGTTTACCTTAGCCCAATTATAGCTCCACGTTTCATTCGCTATGCTTATTACGTTTATTGTTATTATTATTTTTTTCACATGACATTTATCGCGTACATCTCTCTAGTATGTTCTGGTCCTGAAAAGGACCTTTTATGCGCACAGCGTGATGCTTATGCCTTCTTCTCAGTCTTCTTGGGCAGGAGCACCGCCTGGATGTTCGGAAGGACACCTCCCTGAGCGATGGTAACGCCCGACAGGAGCTTATTCAACTCCTCGTCGTTGCGGATGGCCAACTGCAAGTGACGAGGGATGATTCTCGTCTTCTTGTTGTCCCTGGCAGCGTTACCGGCCAACTCGAGGACTTCCGCGGCCAGGTACTCCATGACGGCGGCCAAGTAGACTGGGGCACCGGCACCAACACGCTCGGCATAGTTCCCCTTGCGGAGCAGACGGTGGATACGACCGACCGGAAACTGAAGACCGGCCCTGCTGGAGCGGGACTTGGACTTCCCCTTCACTTTTCCTCCCTTTCCTCGTCCGGACATGGCTGAATGCTTCTTTATCTGGTAGTGCTGTCTAATCGCTGTCAGACTCCTGGGCGCATTTATATAGGCTGCCGCCGTCCTAGCGACGCCACATCATGCTTTTACGTGATTGGTCGTCGAGGAGATTCGGCTCACGGAACGGACCAGGGGTACATAAGCAGGCGACTGATGATCGGCGAAAATACTGAAATCGACCCCGTTCGCCGAACGTGATCACCATGCCACCCAAGACGAGCGGAAAGGCTGCGAAGAAAGCGGGCAAGGCCCAGAAGAACATCTCCAAGGGAGACAAGAAGAAGAAGCGCAGGAGGAAGGAGAGCTACGCAATCTACATCTACAAAGTGCTGAAGCAGGTGCACCCCGACACCGGAATCTCCAGCAAGGCCATGAGCATCATGAACAGCTTCGTCAACGATATTTTCGAGAGAATCGCCGCCGAAGCTTCTCGCCTGGCTCACTACAACAAGCGCTCCACCATCACCAGCCGGGAGGTGCAGACCGCCGTCAGGCTCTTGCTTCCCGGTGAGCTGGCCAAGCACGCCGTCTCCGAGGGGACCAAGGCCGTCACCAAGTACACCAGCTCAAAGTAAATTCCTCGACGGGATTGCTTTGATGCATCCTAACGGCCCTTCTAAGGGCCATGAAATAATCTTCAGTTTTCAAATACCCGACTGCGATGGGCAATCGTCAATACTCGGCCGCAAAGGACGTACATAAATAAACGTAAAAACCTGGAAAATTAGAGTCCCACGCTTTCCTCCGATTCACCAACTACTTACCTGGTGTGCACGCGCGCGGTTCACGAAAAAATAGAGTAAATGTAAAGGAGAAACTTATGACAATAAAAGATGGACGAATTTCTTACCTCCTATTCAATTATATTTTCTACTGCTATGCGTCTGCATTTGATGAAAATGACCGTCGAGATATTAAGGAAAAAATATTATATTCCCATGATTACTTCCCTTTCACCCAGTACTTTTCAAACCACTGACCTGCTATGCTCGTTTCTCAGACGTAAGCCTTGACTTACATGTCTCCCTCCGTCAAAAATAATATGGATTCACGGCGTCCGTCTCCCTCCGAAACTGGTACGCTTGTGGTCACGTTGCTCCTGCTTCACTTCCAGGGGCAGTAAATGACAGGTTCCCACATGCCCTTCCCACGCGGCCGTTTTTCCGCGAAGGCTAATTCCGCTTAACCTCCCGTCCCATCCGCTACGTCGTAAAACTCCTCGGGGGTTCAACGCGAGGAGGCAGGCAGGTAATGCGACCCGTCCTCGCCCCAAGTTTCTACGTTAACCAGAAAAGGGCTGTCGCAATGACCCACGTGGCATTCCGCACGAGGAAGAAATTTCTGTGGAAACCTCGCAAGCATAGAACGCAGCTGGGCAACAGCGTTCCTTGTACATTCACCAAGTCGTGACGAGCAGGCGTCGCAATAAACAAAATGGCGGGCAGTGAGCGCTTCCGTGGATTTTCCATTGTGCTAATTCTATCCAATCAATCAATTCCCAGAAACTATTTCTACGGAATGCATCGTCGTTAACAGCATATGGAATCAGCATCATTCGCACAAATAACAATTTATGTAATGGGCATCGGGTTTCCTTCTTGGGAAATCGGCATCTCGCTGAAACAATGTTGATAAACCTCCTCTGAACGAATCCCCCAAGTATTTTAAAGTCGATTGAGTGATTTTTCATCCTTTTCCGCAATTTTTTTTTTGCGATACTGCAACGATTTATCAGCAATTGATTACAAATGCATCGAGACAGACGTGACAAGTAGACCAGTTCTTTGATCACCATGCCTCCAAATGACCGATTCTTGTTATAGTTTTGAACCGGGGTCCCTTCCGCGGGACACGAAGGTTTTTCCGGTGCGAGACGGCTCATTCCCCTTCTTTTGAACGAAATTAACCTTTCCAGAAATCTTTACTTGTCTTGTCACGCCACAGAACAGAAAATGTTTCTCTAGGCAAAAGTTAAATGGTCCCAGTCCCAACTTACCCGCTAATTTTATTACGTTGATACACAAGGGATGGAAGGACATACGTTAATGTTGTTTATTTCTTTGCGGGATTAGGGAAATGAAATCTAGGGAAAAGAGGTCGAAGTTTGACGTGAAAGAAAAATCTTTAAAATTAGCGGCCGGTATAATCATTTATGAGATGATTGCATAACGTTTTCATTAAGGCGACTCTTCCTACAAGTGCTTTCTTTCCGAGTGCATTTCTGACGAAAAAGGTTGCCGCATGTGCCTACCTGTCCGTCCTTTTAGCATTTCTACTTTCTGCAAATTTGGTGAAAATCTTTACCGCATTAGCCCCATTGAAGAATCCACCCCGGCCGCATTTTGACACTAGGTACACGAGATCGTCACTTCACCGTATTCGACAACCGATTTCCCGCAGTGGCGTTAACCGAAGGACGCTCGGCTTTGAGGACAATAGTGATTCGTGAAGCGATATTTAATCAGATTCACCTAGTAACAGTGGCCGGGAATGGAATGGAATAACGTCCTTGCCTAGGCAACTTAGTAACATACAACTTAACTACGGACGGGAGAAAATGCCGACGAGCCGTGAAGCGGTGTAAATTTCATAACGATCGTGTGATTTTAAGACTCATGATATACACCATGACGATTAATTACCTTAGCAGTTGTGGTGATGCTTAATCACCGGGATATCATGTAATGTCATACCAGTCACAGCGAGGCGTTAATACTTAACATTGAACTTTGTCAAATTTGTGTAGTTGAAATCACCCTTATGACATCTGTTAATAAATTCATCCACACAGAGTACCAAATTAGTAAAATATCTCGGGTACGCAGCGATATGTAAACGGAGACAGTTTTTTTTTCAAAATCTCGGAATGGATGACAAACGTCCTCCATTAGCGAACATTTATGACAGTCATCACCTACCTCCTGCCGTGATAATGTCAAATTTTGCAATGCAACTACTGGTAATAAGAATGATTAAATTCGAGTCAACTAGTGTTACTTTCGAATAACGTTCCCCCATTGACACAACTGTCATTTACATATGAACACTAGAAACTAACACACACGAACGTGCACATAGACCTACGCAACCTTCAGTCGTCTACTTCATCGTGAGTGGATTGAATCCTCTTAACTCCTGATTGACTTTCGCTTCACATTGCAATGATCCCAGATTGGCCGGGGAAAAGACGACAATTTGTTTTCCTGTTCACTGGAATGCTTATTTCGTATCTTTTATGGTGATGTGCTAGGTACCAGACAGCTTAAAATTGTTAATCATCGTTCTTTTATTACTCGTGACGATAAAGTTGCTTCCGCATCGCTAAGAACCTCAAGGAATCAACAATGAACGGGGATGAAATATTTGATGGGTCCACATGTATTGATTAAGTAATGCAGAACGAAGTAGATACTGAGTAATTGAATTAACACAGGGGCTTCTTCGAGACAGAACCGAGAAATGATGTTCCGTGAACTGTCGACGGTGATAGAGTTCCACGAAAGAGAGGTCGTAGAGGAATGAACGGTTCCGGCTGTTAATGCCGCCCCTAGTCCCCCCAACCCCGCAAGCACTGGAAACCAGCCTGGATCCCTGATTACGATCCCAGGAAAAATCGTGTTCAAGTCTTTCCTACGCCAGATAGTATAATCTGTCATCACTATTGAACGCCGCATCACGCCCCGACGGCTTTTTCCCACGTTTTTTTTATTTATTCACAGGAATGTTTTCCAGGTAAGGGCTATTCACTCTACCTTATCCGTCAATCACTATCCCGACCCTCGAAAGTTACAAGGAAAAGTCGACCATTGCTCTAATGAAAGATATTATTCCAACGGCATGGAGGTAAAAAACAAGATCCATATGCTTGACACACATTATGTCGATTGGAAACAAGTGGAAACGATGTGAAATTAGGTTGGAAGCAACTGAAAAATATTGTGACACGAATACAAGCCGTCATAGCTCCGCAACTACGACGAAAGGGATGTGGATATTATTGAGTTAAACGCATCTGTCCTATTTGCTTATGGCGATTCCCATCGTAATGATCGCGCATACAATCCCGCGATGCGCCCTATTTTCGCCGTTTCCGTGAATAAGACGTACGGCGGGGGATGTGTACCGAGCGAAATTGCCGACACGAATTACGTACGCTTACGAGAGCCTGGTTTTCAAGGAGTCGCTTTCACGTTGACTACGTCCCCGAGGTATCCCATCACACAGGGTCATTTAACGTGACATACAGCGTGTGTGTGGGAGGGATTTTTTTTTAAGGTCGTAGGGGTGTATTCCGTAACTTGACGGCACCGTGGAGAAAAGCACATCCAACGCATCGCACAGATAAGGAAGGTTAATAAAAGAAATGTACGCGATAACAAGTCGACGGCAGACGACTCTCCTCTTCGAAAGACGTGCAAGGAAACTAGGGTAGACATCCGCGGAAACGTGGATGTGGCGCCGTTTCAACGACAATAAGAGTTTTCCCGTGATGAAGTATCATTTCGTTTCCGAAGACATGCCGGTTGCTACAAATTCATCATCCCGCAACGAGGTACCGACGTCCGAAGCCGTTGGAGACGGAGCAAACTCGTCACGGCCGGGTCGCCACTGCGCGCCCTCGGCTACTACATTGTTTTTCCCGCCCGCTCACGGGGCTAAAGCATAATTCGGCGCCATCCTCGACTTTGTTGTACGTGAACTTTGACGTCCCATTCGCGTGCGTACAGTTCATTTCTTTTTCCCCTTCGGCCACCCCATGCAACCATTTCGAAGCCCACGCGGACGCGTCGTAAGGCGTGCGCTTAACGGGTGACTCCGTCTCCATTTGCGACTCGATAATCCTTTCCCACGGGCGCGGGAGGTGGGTGCGTCGCGACGCCCCCGAGTCGTCGAAAAATGCATAAACGTCCGCTTACGGGACAGGCACCGGGGAGGAACAGGAGGAAGGTTTGACAGGCGCCGAGTCAGGGGGAAGGCGTCCGAAGGGACCGTCTTCTCGGGGCCGCTTTCCGCGGCCGGCGCGCGGCCCACCGGGTCGCGAGCGCGTCCAATACCAGGTGAAGGATGGCCTCGAACGTACGTTACCTCGGATCTCGAGGAATCGACCCCGGTAGAAACGTGTGCAACGTTTATTCCCGGGTACGCCTTCGACAGGACGACAACCCGTATTTTGACGACCCGCTGCACACGAACTGGGCTCGCCAAACGCCTGGCGCCGCCACGGCCGACAGGGTGGAACCCTGACGGGCGCCGCGGCGCAAGGCGCCCTCGTTACGCGCCCCCGACACTCTCCGAAACGCGAAAGTCGGAGGAGGAGTGGAGTACAAACAATCCGAGAAGCGCACCGGAGGCGAGAGGAAGAGATCGTATTTTGCTCCGAAATGGTACGATAGCAAGGTGGACTTTCGTAAGAAATCCATGTCTTGGTAATTTTCTCTTTCTATCATCACGCAGCAGCCGATAACATGGCAGACGCAGCATCTGGAGCAGCGGCAGCCGCACCACCGGC
>NW_027286499.1:0-23214 GCF_022747635.1 Hetaerina americana | reverse complement strand
TAGGAAGCGCTCTAGTTGAACTGGTGCCCCGGGAAAAATTGCGTCCACTTGGGCTTCGATTGGTGGGCTCCGAAGAGCCTTCAGCTGCAATTCCAGAGTACTGCGGCGTTTGAGTAGGCTGGAGACTCGACTGGGGTTTCTCGGGGCATCTGTGGCCCGGCAGCGAGGACTCCGCTGGACCCGTGTCCAATTCCATCGCTCCCAGAGGGCTCAGTGGGGGCACCTTCTGCTGTTCTTCATATACCCGTTTTTGGGTGAAAATTTGTTTCTCCGTTTCATTGTAACTGTTCATCAATTCAATATTTTGTTTGAATATGCGACGGTTTTCCAGAGAGTTACCTCCGGTACACTATATAAATCATACTGGAATTGATACAGAAAAAGATTATTATTTTCATCTCAAAAACCATATACCTTTAGTATTTTTTATGCATATTTACCAAACAGGTTAAAACATATCATATCTCTGAACTAGTTTATGAACCTCTTCAGCATAAAATTCTACTGCCTGAGATCGCAGCTAACCGATTATGGCATCTTTGAAGTTCCTCGTTGATGGGAGTAAAAAAAACTTTGTAGCCTAACTTTTAAGTGGTATTTCCGCGCAACTGAGGTGTAGAAATTTTTGGAAAACTTTCTATTAGATTTCAGATATCGCAAAACGCTAGTTTTAAAAACATTTTCTTCAATTTTCTAGTGCAGTTTGTTCACCTGTATTGTTCACGTTCACTCGCTATTGTAAACAAACGACAAGTGTTGCGACCTTCTAACCACTGCAGCTCGAGGCGTTGTGACCTACTGTGTGTGTCAATACAGTGACCGTTTGGATCCTACCACCATTTCCCAAGCAACAGGAAAACGGAGGAGACTTTCTGGACAGTCATTGTCGATTTAAGTTCCTAAACGGGGGTAAAAACAGTGGTCATAATGGTGAACCCGCTGTACAAAAGTGCCTGTAATGGGGGAAGATTTTCCACAATTATAGGCTCAATTTCCTGTATGATAAGCCGTTTTTCAGGTATCGTGCAAGCGAAAAATTGTTATACCATTTAACATATTCTTTTTGACTAAATCTCCTTTAAATTATTATTTATATGGCAATGCTATTTTATCAAATTTATTCTCTCGGAATTTTCGCTGAAGTAAGCCCTAGATTGCTGATTAGTTAGAGTAATTATTTCCGAATGACATGGCATAAAAGATGAGAGTTTTCACTGATAGTAAATGAATAAATTCGTTTTATTTACATTTAAGACGCGCTAATTTGAAGAAACTTATATTTGGTGATTTTATTTGGAATTTTTCTTGTGGGAGGGAGGGATAATCTCTCAATCTCGAAAACAAATGATAACAGCGACACTAGAAAAGGCTCAGGAATACCACTTGTTACTTCCACTAGTATTTTGTTTTCACTACCCTGGATTAGGCTCCTTGAGTCATGTTCAGCCCCTCAAATTGTCTCCCGGAGTCAAAAGTCGGGATGTGGCGATAAAATTTTAGTGGTAATGACGAGCGTTATTCCTATAACTTTCCCAGCATCGGAAATTTTAGGATAGGTTCGAAAGCAACGATGAATGAGATGGACGCAAAAGAAAATCTGTAATTTAGCCACCTTTCTTGAAGGCAGTTTAGATGGAAAATATTCCTTTGTTGAAGTCTTAGTGGAATGCATGCTATATATCTAGAGATGTGATTTAATTTATGTATTTAAATATTAAGTTTGAATTCATCATTTTTCATGTGAATTGAATTGAAGTTAAAACATTAATGTTAACAGGAACAGAATTTGATAGTAAACATATGAAGAATGAGCTTGAAGGAGAAATACTCATTTATTTGTAAAATTTAATCCGCACAATCAATAAAATTTTGTATTAACAAAAGAGGATTTCCTGCAAAATGTGTTTTTCTTTAAAATGATGTAGAACTTATCTCTCACTGAATGAAATGTTTTGCTATGCCTAGTTATAGCTCCATTGCAAGTATTTTCACAAAAATTACATCTTATTGAATGGCAAGCATTCGAATAACTTATAAAACTTTGTATCCAGTTTGATTTATTTAATTTTTACTGGATTAAAAACATATCGGAATCCGGTATTTCCTTGGGATAACTCCTCTCCACGCCCATATTTTGGAACCAAGTTTCTTAAAAACACCGAGCTTAATTCCTTGAATAGGGATATAACGAAAAGATGCAACACATATAACGAATTTAATACTATCTCCTCTCGTTATTCAGGATACAGGTAAAAAAAGTGGCCATTATATATTTATTCAACTGATTCCCAATGGCGATTGCGTATTATGTAGATATTCTTTTCAATGATCTAATCAGCATGTTATTCGACAATTGACAGGAAATCAATCGAATTAAAACGATTAATACTTTAGCAATTACGCAAAATAATAAATGAACCAATCGGATAAATTAAAGGTACGATAATTAAAGCCTCTTGCAAGTGTTATCAAATCTTAAAGACAAAAGGTACACTAATCTTAAAAAAAGCTTTTCCCCGAGAAATTAGTGATAAATATTTTTTGAAATATAATCAATATTTATATATGTTACAAGACAAAATCATTCAGTTCTAACCCATTAACTTTATTTTGACTAAGCAAAACTCAAAAATAAAACTGCGAATCGACACGCATGAATCCATTGATCCTTTGTCTAACTACAGAGACTAAATCTGAGTTTCCAGGGTTACGACGGCTCCTTTTCCCAATAGGTTGAAATAGATGTGCGGCCGATCCTTCGCCAAAACTCCTTGTTCGCGTGCAGCCTTCGCAGCGGCCGGTGGAGACCAGGGGTGGCAGGGGCTCAGGCGCAGGGCGCAGGCTTCCTTTCGCCTCACCTCATCCCCGTTCGCCTTTCTCATCATCCCATTCGCAAAGTTATGGATATTCGATAAATTCGATTTAATCTCGTTGTGCGCCCATCTGAGTGACTTTCTACCTTCGTCGAGGGTCAGTGTTTGACTTTGGGAAGTTCGCTAGGCCTCCCCTTCCCTCGCTTCTATATATTTCTCTCTCCCTGCGCTTCTGGGTCCTCGTCAATCTGCCAAACAACCTCTCCCCTCCCAAATCCCTTGACTAACCTCCACTAACTCAGCACTCCCTCCATTTCAATCCGATTTCCTCGACATCCCTTCTCAAGTTCTTTAAATTAATTCCATCTTCTAGAATCATGGCAAAGATATATCTTTTTATTACGGGAGTTTTGCTTGAGAACTGTTTGACGTCTTTCGCAGACCACCGGAGACGTCTCCTTTGCCTCGGTCTTCCCAGCACCGAGAAAAATTCTTTCTTTCTTCTTTCTTTCTTCTTACTCTTTCAAAGGAGTAACGCCGTTTGAAGTGTATTTTCTGATCTAATTACCCAAGTTTAGTTGTGTAATGCCATTCAATGTCGGAAAACTGCATTTGTTTTTGAGTATTCTGTAATAGGCTATATTTTTTTGTAAATATCATGTATCCTTGATTGAGATATGGTCTTCCATTAGACAGAGGGCACTCATCAATCCTCCTATTGGTATCGGGTTCAAATCAATGTGAAGTCTTTGTTGATACGCAGGTGTTGCCTTTAGCTTGAAAACAGCAGACGGCAAAGGGAAAGGTTATTGACCCACAACCACAGGAACTAATTACTATTCTGGTCATTTTCAAATGCCATCCTTTCAAAGTAATAAGCCTGCGACGAGGTGAGTCATTCTTTTCTCTCAAACTAAGGTTAAAGTTGAAGATCAGGATTTGGGTGTATGTAGTCAAACAACTCTTTAAAAGTAACCATGAAACACATCTATGCAGGAAAGGGTATGCTACTTTTTTACTTTAAATATATTCAATCTCGGAGATTCTCCAAAACTGTGCGTGTTAAATTGGTATTCATAAATTATATTTGGTGGAAATTTTCCCTCTGACAGTATTCTAGGACAAGAATAGTTTGGAAAGACCTTGGAAGAATTTTGTTTGAAATGGGAAACTGAGGACACATCAGGCAATCTGAACATATTTTTGTAACAGAGTAACGAACGCTAAAATAAGGCGCAGCATCAAGGTACATCCTCCGTATCTTTTATTTAAGTTTCTAATTATAAGACGATGGTATGTCGAAGAATGTGATTTGAGTTGAGAACATTGAGCAAGCAAGAAAAAGTAGGAAAAGAATAGAGATTTTGGATAGAATGAAGGGAGGAAAGACGTATGCAGAATTGAAGAGGGGCTTATTTTAGAATAGAATGTCAGGTTGATAGACATTATTGACAATGAGTTATCCTTGGAAGCTGGATCATCGATTTGAACTGGAAAAGAGAAACAACTGATCCATTTTTCCGTGGCTCTCTTTTCAATATAGGAAAAATACTTATTCACCGGGCGTAATTAAGGCATATAGGTAAAAGGTATTTTCTCTGATGTATAGGGTGACTTTGGAATGTATCTTTAAACCAAATTTGGTTTATTTTACATCTTTCAGGAAGAAGAACTAGTGGATTATCCCAAACACTGAAAAGAAATACGTAAATATTGATTCACAATGGTATAGAAATAAGAAGAGTTTTGGCCGCAATTTTGCGATCTTTTGAGGGCCTTTCAAAATATATGCTCCATTCAAAATTTTCAGCAAAGAGCCTTTCAGGAGAATCCACCTCATTCAGAATTTGTGAACGTTTGGAATTGAGTAAATGGGGAATGGTTGATTTCATTTTCGAGTGCGCGCCCTCTCCTTCGCTGCATTTCCCAGGAGACATCGACGTGATGCTTCACGAAACATCGTGGTTCGAAGTGATAAAAGAGGCGAGCGATCAAAGCATCAAGAGTTTAACGGTTTACCTCCTCGGCGCAAATGCGACGCCTTCCAGCAATTAGAGCTGGGGAATGAAAGCAGTAAGACGAGTCGCTCGGGCTGCGGGATCTAATTGAGGGAGACATCTGCCCGCAGTCATGAAAGTTGGATTCACGAGAGAGCAAAAGAGATGGAGATGCAGTCTGGAGAAGTTGGTCAAAATTTTAATGGAGTTACGCATTACGACACCTTGGAGACAGATCAGGGTTATAAAGACGCTTTGAAAGCGGTCGTCTTGGGACTCGGAGATATGAGTTTTGTAATTAGTGATCTGATTGTAAACAGGGATTGAACCATCGTGAATCTTAGGCAATTCCGTCTTTGGTTTCTAAAAGTACAATACGCACATGCGAGGTAAAAGATTTTGAATTCCTTAACTTTTTTATCGTCATTTATTCCATTTTTATTTCAAAACTACCGTTAAAAAGTCTGAAACTCATGTTTATTATCCCTTCACATAGTTCAGTTTTTTGAGTATTTCACAAGGCTTTTCTCGGTTTCATGGCAAATTCGATTCACATTAACGGAATTCTTGCAACTTCTTTTCCTTCAAATTTGTTGTTTTAGTGAGTCGTTTTTCATGTTGCGATTCTTGTTTTTTTAAGGATATTTATGAAAAGCGGCACCTACAGCACATCTCATATTATTCGCTGATAATCTTAGCAAGGGATATGGAGTCAACATATAATGAATGACTGAAAGGATATAGGTGAAGTTAAAAATAGAATAGTAAAGAATTCTATGAAAATAGAGATGTGTTATATAAGGTAAATGGTATTTGCAAGAAATTAGAAATGACTTCAGAAATTTTATTCATTAAATACATATTATACCTTAACTAAGACTTTTGCCTTATTTTTTTCAAATCTACTTAATGAATTTCTTTCTCGTTCTGAGTAATTTATCATGCAATTTTTGATAACAGTAAATAATTGATGTAAAATCTGATGGCATTAGGCTCGATCTCATTGAACAAAAACAAAATTAGTAAAATTTTTTTGTCTCTGTTTTTTGATAGAATTTAATGTAACTGAAACAAATTGATAGTTAATGGGCAGGCGACCGACATGTAATAAGTGCCTTTAAGGATGGATATGAAAGTAATGTTGGAGAGAAGCCTGGCGTCGGTATTAGTTTACTCCCAAAAAAAGGCGCCTATAGGCCAACGCCCCATCCGACAGACTATATTTGTGCTATCCACAAAGCATCCCAAGTAGGGATCGGGATAACACTGGAAAAGATATTTCGCCGAAACAGGATTCTAACCCTGGCCTTCTCAGAGGGAAGCCAGTACATTTGCCATCGCGCCGTTCGGATCCCTCCATAGTTGTGACTAATGAGGAGAATAAACCTCTGAAAAATGGAATTTTTCTATGCAAATGTCAAAGCTTTGTCTCCAGGGTTTAACAAACAAGGAAGCCAATCTCGATCAATTTTGAGAATTTTTCCATAAAAAGTCTACCTTTGATGCTCATCGAAGCCTTTCAAAAATATTATACCATATATAAATAATAAATAAGTTTAATGTGTTCCCTGTAATTATTACATTTCTCTCTGAATTGTTTGTGAATTGTAATACAATGTGGAACGAAATCAGTCTCCTTTCCTTTATGTGCCTCGTGTGAGAAGACTATAAGTGCACTTGGTAATTTATAACTCTTCAAAAGTTAATGTTTTAAAGTTGTGTCTTTATCTATTACAAGAAAGTTTATGCAGTACCCATATCATTCCTCTAGTCTTGCGTCGCGTGTCTTGTCGAGACTTAAATTACGGGTTATACGATTATATTTATACATATTTTTTTTATTTATATTTTTTTGCAGGTTCCCCTTACCTTTCCCTATCCATTTGAAAAACCCTAACCCCCTCATCGCTTACACTTTCCTCCTGGTGCTGCACCCCCTGCCACACACCTTTTTGGTGGCTTGCAGGGTATTGATGTAGATGTAGATGTAAATTAAGGTATTCACCGCCTCTGTTAAGCACGCAGTGTGCAGCAGCGATGCAGTTGTATTATTACTGCCGAAGTTTTTCCACAGGAAGGCCATGCTTTCACATATTAGGGAGTAGTTTATCCTCAAACTAATCCTCGTACCGAAAAGACTTGTTTCATCTACAGCTACATAGCACCCAGATGCCGCCGAAAGGACGTGTGGCGGGGCGTGTTAATCACCTCCCATATAAGACAATAATACCTCATGCAAAACCAAACATGGTTTATGTCAGTCTGTACTCAAAGGTATATACATTCATGCAAAAACATTTATAGCTTACACACATTCAAATACATACACCATCAACTAATATTCACACGAACATAAATTATGTCTACGCAACGATTAGCCTTGTCCTGTCCTGTAAAGGGAATGTTTATAATACTTCAATATTCTCTTTGGTTTCTTACTATTATGATACCTAAACGGGGAAAGAAGGAGTAGTAGTAGTTTTGAGGGGAGGCGACCGACAGCTAAGGTCATTTGCGCCATAGGGGATGGATAGGAAAGGATGAAGGGTGGAGAGAAACCCGGCGTCGGCATTAGCCTACTCTTTACGAAAGGCGCCAAGGGGTCCGCAGTTTAACGTCCCATCCGACGGACGGCGTACTCACTCAAAGTGCCCTCCACAAAGCACCTCAAGTAGGGATCGAGATACCTCTGAAAAATATTCAACACCGCCGGGATTTGAACCCGCGCCCTCATGGTGGGAAGCCAGTACGTTAGCCCCCGCACCATCTCGATCCCCGGGGAAAGAAGGAGTATTTATTTTTAACTTTACCAGACTCCCTTATCCTATCTTTGTTGTCCGATCTACCTATATAGTGTGGGGCCAAAATAATTCATTTAGAGTCATTGTAAAACTCGTTTTTTCTGTCTCTCTTGTTCTCTTCGCATCTCAAGAGGCTCCAAGCCTAATTCCCTAAAGAGGCCTGTGACACTCGTCTTCTTAGAATTGAGAAAAATGACGTTTATCTGATATTACCATCCTAATGTAAAAGGGAAAGTTTCGTTTCCGTTCTCCCCTACGACTACCTAGGAAGACCTTGTGGCCAGAAAATCCCGTCTCTTGGAAGTATTGTTCAAACGGTTCAAATCCGATGAATTCCTCGGTGTGAACTACCTGTAGTATTTCAATGCAACAATTTCAGAGTGTAAAAATCATTCGCCTTGACTGGGACTGAAATTGTTGCATTGAAATGCACATTAGCGGATGACTCCGTTAAAAGTTACTGTTGCGGCATCTCCCGCAGTTTCTTTGGAATTTACCTGTAGTATATTTAATAGTCTATTCCATAAACTATATCTGCGTTCCAGTTATAGAAAATCATAACTATATCTAAGTCGATCTTTTTTTCTTCACGTATCAATTGTTCCCTTATGAACTTAAATAAGCTAAAAATATATCAATACCATCTCTTCCGTTATTGTCCAGCTACAGTGGATCTGCTTTAAGAACACGGAGAGTTGCGCATATATGAGTTGAAATATCATGTCTCAACGAACAATGTAAGCATATATACGGACGAGGTGGTACAACTCCAAATTAACTGGCAAGTCATAAACCATGGATACGAGTCCAAGGGTTCAGGTTGCGTCCGTACTATTGAGGCTCACGGAATTCCTGAGGGAGAAACAATGTCAGGTACAAAAAACTTCATGACTTTTTCCAATGAAGCACCCTCCTAGAGTGAAATCACGACTTCTCAGCTATTTTCAGCAATTTGAATCTAGCCGTAGCCCCAGGGGTCCATATTTCTTATCTCTTTATGCCATACGTGAAAAATGTATGGATGAGCTTCAAAAAACCTTCGTTTCAGCATGTAATCTAAGATGACGAAGGGAATATACCCGATTGTGCTTCCAGGGATACGACGTGTGCCCGTTCCACACTCGTCAGCTCCAACGTGGTCTTTTGTATGCTGATGAAGCGCGTTCATCTCCCGTCGCTCGCCAGAGCATATCTCTATCACGTCGGTCCCTCATTATTCTCTCCGCACGGTGCCCGACTCCCCAACCACTCATCCCCTGCCTTCCATGTCTCCCGCAAGCATTATGCGTAACACACACACACCTCTCCGCTGACGCCTGCTGTCCAAAGCCCCTTCAGCCTCCTCCCTTCGAGTTGACTGCAGGCTAGCACTAGGCCTCTCCGCCCGTCTTCTAAGCCGACAGCCTCCCCACCGCCCCACAAGAAAAGGTCTCATTCTCTCTTCTGCTTGCCCCGTTCAAACCTCCTCTCTCTCTCCCCTCGTTGTCTGTCTTTGCCCGTCTCACCCTCGACCTCAGCGGGCGAATGATGAGAACTTCTATTCTTCTTCGCGAGAGGGATAACATCTTTCCGTAATGAGTGGTGATTGTGAGCAAATAAGCTAAACTGGCAGGGAGAGGACGTAGAGAAGCGTGAGATAAGGGTGAGGGTGCAAGGGGCTGAGTTCCAGGGGGCAATTCCTACGCGGCGGAGAGAGTGGCGGAAGGGTGAATGCGGAGTGAGCAAGAGAGGCGATGGACAGGGAGGATGCAAGGTGAATGCGGCAATTGAAAGAATGTCTCAACAACTGAAGAATGGATTATATTTTAAGTTTCGTCAAATCAAATATTGTTACTCTCTTCTCTAATAAGGCATTAACACCATTTCGATCTCCTTGCATAGCATTGGCGAGAGAATTTTTAAGTTGGAGAGGCGAAATTTGGAGATAAAATTTGTACATGATTTAGAAGTAGTTAGAAGTGTCCGAGTGCAAAGGCCAAGTGGATTAGGATGGATTAAGTCGACGGCGTAGGTAGTTTTTGTCACTGTCACCGTTGGAACGTATTAATTTTTAGTTCCTCGCATATCAAAAGAATAATCTAAAAAATAATCAAGCAGGAATGGTATTTTGATTTCCATTGGAATATTAAAAAAAAAGGTTTTTGTTTACTGATCACATTACTATTTGAATGAAATGTTCGCGATTATCTTCATGAATGCGGGACAGTTACATATTAGTTTTCAGCCTCTCGCGTATTACCCAAAATTTTTCACATACCTGGTGAAAATTTTTCACATTTTTAAGGTGAAGCTGGATTGTTTCCTCCCGTAAAGAGATTTTCATGTGACGGCTCTTTCCTCATAATTAGTAGTTTTAACTGCACTGGCCAAATTAACATCATGGGATGGATTTCGCTTAGTTTTTGAATGGTATTCGCCCTCAGTTTTATACTGTCACTTAAGACTAACTTTCGTAAGGTAGTCTTAAGATCTTCGTCAGCTACCAGCGATCATACGGCATCACTTAAAATTTTTCAAGCATGATCAAATAATATGCATATGGAGGCAACATATTTGCGTTTGTGCATATATGGCTGGTGACCTAACACCCCCCGCCACACGTCGTTGTGGTGGCTTGCGGGGTATTGCGTAGATGCAGATGTATTAAAAACTTCATCGTCATTCCTGGAGTTTTCAGGACATGCACAGGAATTCAAAATAATGGAATAATTACTGTTTCTTGGAACATTGTGGAACATTGCGTCGTCATCTCATTAGTTCCGTGTTAAAATGAAATCACAGCCCACATTGCCCAGCCCAGCCCAGCGACTCAAAGGTATCATTTTATTTAGCCCCCGTTTTAAAACTAAATGTTCTCCTAATGGTCGATGGACGATTGTTAGGTTTCGTCCGTTTATTTGGGCTGAGAATCTTTTATTCTATGATCTAGTTCTAGTATTCAATTTATCTAATCGTCCTGTGGCCTGTAGAATGTGCATACGTGCATCCTTTGGTATGAGGAATTTAATGGAACACCAAGCACTTACCAAATAATCCTTTGGCAGTATCTCAGTCCGACTGGCGCAGGAGTACTGAACTGCACATTGATCACTTAAGAGCACATCAACCCCGTTTTTCCTCACTCTGTCAATTGTGTGAATGGAAAGGGAAATTGGAAAAATTTTACTGTCTGAGATTTCAGAGGATAAATTTTCTTGCTTATGGCATCCTCGTAATCAGTATCATCCCGCATCGATTGCAGAAACTCTTGCCGAGGCATCACCAAGGGTAATGGCCACGAATGCATGTTTCAGTCCGAAGACTGGATGATAGCATCCCTCCTCTCTTTATTTTTTGCCATATTTTCTTAGATGCTCCATGCTGATAGGTTCTGCCCTCTCATAAAATACTCTGCACAGCTTATTTTTATGCCAAATCTCTTGCAAAGTTCTTCGGCACTAGCAAATTTCCTATTTCATTCCATTATTTGGCTGATGTCTCAGCATAAGGTTTTTAAAGGCTCATAGGCCTCTCTAGCGGGCTACTATATTTCAATTATTTGTGTATTATCTGAGCATATCTCGTTTGATTATTCTGTAAATAGCTTCATCGGTTCAACTCATCATGCAAAAGTATCCTTCGTGGCTTCCCTTACCTAATTCTAAGCAACAATATTCTTCATGAGGCTTTCAGTGGGGTTGGTTTGTTATCGGAATTGTCGTTGTTAGAGCTATCTCAGCCGCTGCAGGTCGCATCATCAGGAACAAAGGTACTTCTCCCTTCTCCCAACGTGTTTACTAAGACCGTCCGCCCTCTCAACCCAGGGTCTTTGTCGAGAATTTCCTCTTCCCTCCCCCCGTCTTCCTTTTCCTCTACTTCTTCGCTTTGGAACCGTACAATTTCGGGAGTTTCCATGATTTTGGAAACGCCCATGACCCCTCCCTCATTTCTTGGCCCTGATCGGCCATTCGCTGTTCCACCGTCTTTGGTGGAAGTGTATGATGAAGCAAGGTCATTGTTTCGCGTCTTGGAACTGTCCCTTGGACACCACATTTGCAAAAGGGGCTCTTCATAGAGGCTTCGAGTCTAATGACGTAGTCTCGCTTAAAGTTTTTTTTTGGCAAAATCTCTATTTCTATGACCTTTCATACGACCCTTCCTATGTTCCTTACTGCTATTTAGTGCTTTAATTCCTTAACATAAATGTGCTTGTAGGGATTTTACTTTTTTCTCCTGTTCACTCCCTCTGCAGTCTTATAAAACTGCTAATTGATCCAACAGCACTGACCAATCACTACTGAAATACAGACTATTTGTAAAAAATTGTACTTGACACTTAATTGGTGCATTTAAACTTCCTTTCCGTTTTGTGATCGACTTCTTTTCATAACGGTCAGGGACGATAAGGGTCGGGGGTACAGGGACGATCACCATATATCTCCACCATAACATATATAGGAGTGGCCAGAGCCGTCCCTCTGAGAGAGCTCCTGCCTTAAAAATTTGAAAGGATTCACAATAAAATTTTGTGTATTTTTTTACCCTCCCTAGTGCGGAAAAATGCCTCCAAAGTGCTTACGAAAGAGAAAGGAAATGCATATAAATACGGATTCCTCCCATTTCTTTAATATCTTTATTTTCATACATTTAAAGCTTTGGATTACGGGGGTTGAGAGCATTATTATTGTTTTGTTTTATTTTTTTCCCTTTTCCCACCCTCGCGGCTTGGTCACCGCTATAAATTCCTCGGTCCCCCACCCCCATCCGCCAGGTGGACATTCGTTTCCTTGAGGCCATTAATCATCTCCCGTCGTCACACTCTCCAATCCCTCGCACACGCTCTCGAATAAAGCCTTCAACTTGCTTCAACGAATATATTTGTTAGCCACGGCGCCAGTTGCGTTGAACACGCCCATGCGATTCGGACATGAACATATTTTTATCCACCTGGCGCTACGAGCACAGCACTCTAAAAAGCTCATAGCTGTGGGCATACGTTGACTTCCACCAACTTTCATTAGAATCCTCCTGGATTATCATATATATATATATATATATATATATATATATATATTTATATATATATATATATATATATATATATATATATATATATATATATATATATATATATATATATATATATATATATATATATATATATATTTATATATTTATATATATATATATATATATATATATATATATATATATATATATATATATATATATATATTATATATATATATATATATATATATATATATATATATATATATATAATGTTTAACGTTGTCACTGGTTTTATATTAAGTACCATGATATATAATTGACAATAAATATCTACGTAATAAATTCGGGAATAACTATGGAAAACGTTAATTTTACGTAACAATCTGCATAATTTAAAATTTTATCGATCATCGAGTGAATAAATTGGCTGCCATTATCACGATCGCATGCGGTGGTTATAATAAGTATCAGGATAATTTTCAGAAAAATAGATTTATTTCAGATATTGCTATAACGCCTCAAGACTATTTACAGTACATCCCTTTAGCGCCGATACACTTTTTCCGGCAGCTTTTGCACGACTCGAAGGCTCCCTGGTTGGCAGATTCCGGAAGGCCCTTAAGGTTACGCGTAAAAGCTTCCTTCTACATCTGCATCTACATAATACCCCGCAAGGCGCCACGAGGGCGTGCGGCGGGGGGTGTTAGGTTACCACCCGTAACAAGGAACAATACCACTTGAAAAATCAACAAATATATGCAAAACTACACCCACAGCGGCGTACAAAATCATGCAAAAATCCCTTCATCCAACACTCATGCAAGCACATGAGTTCTTTGACGGGACTTACGGTCCCATGTTGGTGCCCTTTGAGTGAGGATTTCAATTCTAGGATTGGGAAATAGTCTGCCCGTGTGCAAGTTGCGACTATAAGAGGGTTTGGGAATAATTGAAATTTTGTTACAGAATGTCTTCACAAGCAGATTCTCAGCCTTGCTTTAGGTTGCCTCTAAAGACTTTTGGGACGAGTTTAGCGCAGATTTTTGGCATCGCCAAATTTTCAGTGATAATGGTGTGCGATGTCATCTAATCAATACCAATACAATTTGTGATCATGCGCACAATTAACCGACGGTCTGAATTCAGCACTTAACCTACATTCATGGAAAAAATTGTTACCAATGCACCTTTTTTTATCTCTTTTTACCTAATTGTTACCTTACCTTTTTTTTGCGGCAACGGAAATGAGAATAGAAAAATCTCTTTCGAAATATGAAAAATGTTTTTCTGCTCGAATTATTAACATTGTTTCTTGCCAACATAAATGTTTACGGTGTACTATATGGAATAAAACATTGTTTCTTACGGTCGTCTGAATGAATGTTTCATTTATTTTGATAATTCCTTTGGAAATTGTTATTTTTTTATTTTATGCAACTTAGTACGTTGAAGTCATGCAGAGTTTGTGTCTACAAAATATTATCTTAGTAATAGATGGAAAACCCAGCAGGCTGAATGAAGTCTTTAATATTTTCAAGCTCAGAAATTTAAATAATAAAAGTTCTAAATTTTCCCTCCAATTTATTTTGCTGAGCAAAAGAAAAAAAACTCCTTTTATAACCAATGATGGCGTAAAATAAGCCTACGGAACGCGTAACATTTAATTTCGACGCCACCCAATGCGAACGCCCTTGGAGGCCAGAGATATTGTAGCGTCATCAAAAGCTCTCACCTGTTTCTCTCACCAATCCTGCAATCACGGCACGGCAGCCACAAGAAGGGAGATGCATGAGCTATATATCCCAAGAAACTTCACACGCAATCAAAAGCAACAGAAGAGTAAAGGTTGTCTGGTGAACTTTATAAAATGTTCTCATTAATGGAGAGAGGTGACGTTTAAAAAGCAAAGTTTATCAATTTGCGTGACATCCAGTAATTAATAATTCCATTCCAGACTCCTTTCGGGGCCAACGTTTCCATCAACTGTCTCCCACCTGTAACGCTTCGTGAGATAATTTACAATCCCCCATTTTTATTTAGTCATGGAATACACGAATGGCTTGGGATATTTTTCTCGGATTTGGATAAGTTTGTGAATAGTGTTAGAGTATTTCAGGGGAATTTTAAGGAGGAGGGAAAATGGGCGCAGACGATTTCAGGAGTGGGAGGAATGGATACATTATATGCTGTTAAATTATAAAAGAATATTTATATATTAGGAAGACTTTATTATGAAGGAGGTTGAGTGAGGAGAAGAAGTCGCTTTGTTGGATGGAATGATGGGAGGTGGAAAGTATGCGAAGATGAAGAATTGCTTATTGTGGTGTCGGGAGTTACAGTGTTGTTAAATTTATGCGTAGTTTTTGGCGAACCTTACGAGTCTCGTGGTTATTATTTTAGCTATGGGATGGACGGATTGTCTGTAAGACTGACGCGTTTGGCTAAATTTTTTTCTACCTTCCGATTTGTGAGTATTTTAATATAACGTTGACGTATTACAATTTTATTTCAAATAATGTGGCCAGAGAGTTGCGTATCCGAACCGTAAGAGGTCTGGCACAATGAGGCAATGCCGACTTGCGGGTGAGGAAAGAGACCAAATGAGGGAGCCAGAAATTTCCGATGAGAGGGAAGGGGGTGAGACTTTGTCAGACTGGCCCCCGGGGGGGAGCGACAAGGGGGTCGTTGGGGAAGGGGGGTCGGAGTGGGGTGCATAACAATGAAAAAAAGGAAGGAAGAGATTTGTGCGATTTCCCCGCGTTGATGCGGGGCGTTAATCGCCGACGGAAAGGGTGCAGGAACGCGGGGAATTGGGGAGCATGGTAGCGGAATTCATTCACCGCCTCCCGCGGAAATGAATTCTCCCGGTCAAATCGGGGGGAATGATTTGCGCGGGGGTGGCGCTGAGAGGGTGCGACGAGAAGATACCGTGAAGACGAGCGCGGCGAAATTAAATGGTGGGATGCTGAGTGGAGAGAGGGATGGCGGGGCAGGGGGGACGGAGGGGGAAGGGATAGTGCAGGGAGTGAATGCCGCACCCAACGTGACGTCATTCCCCCCTTTCACCGCAGGGGTGGCAATGATAGCGGGGGTATGTGTCAGTTGTACTGGAGCGGAAAGGAGTGCGCGGAAAACAGAAGCAATCATTAGAGTGGTCGGCACTCTAATAAAATATGCGACGATCATCTAAGTATGCCACAGAAACCAGCCGAAAGGTTAGCATATAAGGGGCTTGAGCGGAGCACTGGGTAAATGTGTCGTAAATGTCACAGAGAAATGTTATCTTTCGCTGGTTGGGCCTCGTTTAGAATATGCTTCTGGAAAATATATGGGGTTCTCATGAAGATGATTTGATTGCCGAATTGGATTGCGTGCAGCGTAGATGAACTATTGAAAAACGGTTTTATGATAAACTGAGAAGTGTATTCAAAATATTGGAAGAGTTAGACTGGGAATTACTCAAGGAATGAAGATTAAGTTACAGATTAAATCTCGTGCATTAACTGGAAGGATGTATCTTTAGCAGTGATGTTGAAAATGTATTATTACCCTCATCGTACTACGGTAATTGAGATCATGTCAATAAAATTAGAGAGGAAAAGAGTAAAACAGATTGATTTAAAATATCATTTTTTCCAGGAATGATAAGGGATTGTTAAACATTGTCCTGCCGCTTTATGGGTTAAGAGTATTCGGGCAAAAATTAGTCTGATATGTATTCACCCCCTGCCATACAACCTAGTGATGGCTCGCAGGGTACTAAAGAATAGAACTACTAAATACAAGAGCTCCAATAATAATAAGCCGTATCATCATTGGTCGTTCAATCCTAAAATTAGTTGACTGCAGCCGTCCATTTTACTCTATCTGATGATAATTGGCTTACTTCCTGGTATATTTTGCAATGTGCTTTCTTCTTTATTTGTCCCAGGTATATACCAGCCCTTGGCCTTCCTCTCAAGACTTTTCCCGCTATTTTTCCGTCTATTACATTCTTCACGAATTCATTTTGCCTCAGGGTGTGGCCAATCCATTTAATTATTTTTTGCTCTATGGTGTTCCATAAGGTCCGTTCTTCGTCTATTCTTTTGTTTACTTCTTCATTTCTTATTTTATTCGTCCATTTGATCTTAAGAATCCTCCTCCAGCACCAGATTTCGAAGGCTTCTGGTCTTTTCTGGTAATCATTTCCAATGGTCCATGCTTCTGATCCATAGAGTGCCACGCTCCATACGAATGTCATCACGTATTGTTTCCTAGTCTGTAGTTCTACCTCCTTTGAACACAGCAGTTGTCTTTTCATTGTGAATGCTCTCTTAGCTCGAGATATTCTTCGCTTGATGTAATTATTACTTATTCCGTCCCATGTGATGGAAATTTCGAAATAGGTGATTGAATCCACTAGCAATAACTTTTGCCCTTTCAGTGTGAATACTGTTTTCCACTTCTCTCTTCGACATACTAGGATTTTTGTCTTCGTCTTGTTTTGGTTCATGCTGTAAATAAATAAGCCCTATACTAATTGTTAATACCACGCATTATTACTGGATATTAATGAGACAGTCAGGTTCTTATTACATTCTGACATCAGTGGAATAGCTGGTAGACACCAATTACATTAAATTACACAAATTACACACTCCCCGCCACACGCCCTTTCGGCGGCTTGCGGGGTATTAGGTAGATGTACATATCGTACATATATATTCTACAGCGTGGTTGAAGCTGAGGGTAAAATCCGAGGTATCAAGCGGAATCGAACCAATGCTTACCGATTCCGGTCACTCGCGTTAGGATATGGGAAGTGTAACGGTATATGTAAAATTAAAACCATGGGCATTTGCGGGTAATCACGAGATCATGTTTGGTGTAACAATTGGGTCACTTGAAAAACAAAGGCGGAATGCCGGGCAACGCGGCTGGTCGATCCCGTTCCCTTCTCGACGCTCTCTTCGGCTGCCCACACGCTGTTGCCAGATTGCCCTCTTGGTCCACCCAAGTGGTGCCTAATAATGGATACGGCGAACCGTTCATGGGCCATTTCGGGGCATGATGTCCCCACTCCGGCCGCTAGTCGAACGCTTCGCCCACTGCACTGCGGCGGCTCTCTATCCCCTCATGCGACGGCACTTTCCGAAAAACTTTCATGTGGCCATTAGGAACTTGGTTGGGTGTCTGATGTTTTTCTACGTTACTCCAGAATGTACCTCAATAAGACACGAGTTCTGGCCCCGTGTGCGGCGGATTTTTTCATGGGAACGAGAATCTAGTTCAGCTTTAATATTGGCTGGGCTGAGGCCTTTCAAATAAAAGAATTGTATCACATAAAAGACGACCAATATTCTCCATTTTCACAAATTTACTAAAAACGTTCACTGTTGATGGCTGCCAAGCAAATACTAAACAACGTGGCCTCTTCAAACTTGAAACATATGCTCTATAGATTACATACTTTTTAATACAGTGATACATTTTAAACAACAACCGCCATCTCTAGGTAAAGCCAGTAATAATGAAATAAGGACAATTTGCACTTTTCCACAGTTTATACAGTTTCCACAGTTTCCTTTTCCACAGTCTTGTACCTGATGATGACTCTGTGAGTTGAAACGCGTCGTACGTTTAATAAACTGTGGAAAAGTGCAAATTGTCCTTATTTCATTATGATGAACTTCCACGACCTCAAGCCTGAATCTGTTGAACTCAAGCCAGGAATTTTTGGGCCCCTCTATGTCCTATGTCGATTTGTGCGTGAGTTTCGGATGGAAAGCGCTTCAAGTGTAGCAGGCCGTCCGTCTGACGGGACGTCATAATGATTTATCCTTGGTCGTTTCTAATAAGTGAACTTAGGCTTTTTCCGTTATTTCACTATGGTCCAATATGCGCTAAAGTCGTATAACCGTGAGTACTCCGTTCGTCGGATGGGACGTTAAGCCACGGACCCCTTGACGCCTTTCGTTAAGAGTAGGTAAATGCCGACGCCGGGTTTCTCTCCACCCTTCATCCTTTCCTGCCCACCCCCTATGGCGCAAATGACCTCAGCTGTCAGTCGTCTCACCTAAATACTACTACTACTTGAAAAAAAATCCATTCATAGGGCAATAAAGAAATGCACCAGCTACCGTAAGGCAATGGCCATGCTGAAATAACAAATGCCATCCCAATTAAAAATAAAAAATTCGCAAAATTTTCCACAAAATAAAATTTATTAATGCGACTGGTTTCAATGTAACTACATCATCGTAAGGTAACAGTCATCGCTCGGATTCCAGTATATATGCTGAAAAGCAAGTAAGGGGAACGTAGGGAAATCCATCCCCAACGGGAAATCCACCTCCATCTAGCTACCTCGTTCTCTCCGGACTTAGACGGACTTTACACCTGTTTACTTTGTCTTCCCCACTCCTTTCCCTTCCCCCACTCACATACGTAGTCACCATTGCTGCCTTCCAATTTTCGCCCCTCCACCCCCTCTTTTCCCCTACCTTCCCCTTACTTGCTTTTCAGCATATACGAGTCATTACTCGTATACTAGACTCCCGAGAAATGACTGTTACCTGACGATGATGTACCTGTAGTTACATTGAAACCGGTCGCATTAATATATTGTATTTTGTAGAAAATGTTGCCAATTTTTAATTTACATTATATCCCACCATATCACGCCTGAAACGTGCCATTTTAAATGCCATCCTGTTTTGAGAATTCTAATTAGAAAGAAAATTAAACAATAAAGCATCTGTGACACAAATACCTTTATATTTTTCCAAAGAAACTGCGGGAGACGCCGCAACAGTAACTTTTAACAGAGTCCTCCGCTAATGTACATTTCAATGCATTTTCAATGCAATGATTTTTACACTCTGAAATTGTTGCCCCTATATATTTCATATCTTTAGATAACAGCAGTGAGTACTAACTAACGGAAAATATGACCAAGCATTGCAGTATTCTACGGCATGTGTACTGCAGCAGACTGTAAATGAACTTCACATTTATTCTCCTTAATAATTAAACTCACCAATTTTACAGACGTTTTGGGGTCCAAAATGGAAGTAATATGGGGATATAAACCATAGCCATGATGATTTGGAGCTCCTTGCAACTGTAAACATTTTTGCTTTGCCAAAACTGCTTTTAGAACCAATTGAATTCCTTTCTCGGATGACATAACATAGGCTTCTCCTCACGACACGTTTTTATAACCCACTTTGCCCGCGTTAGAGTGGTCTTTGTGACCGCTTTCGTCCTGCAACGGATTTTCCCCATGTCCTTTTCTAAGTATTATTGCAATGGCAAAAGGCAACCTGCAGGGAAACTGTTCTTAAGGCTCTCCAGTTGTTAGACTTTTTGATTTTCCTTGCATTTGATCAAATGGAGACCTCCGAATTCTTTATTGGGTCTCCCTTTTTTTAGAGTGTATTAAGGATGATATAATACTGTTGTTAAAATGTTAGTAACTTTTACTGTCAAGTTATGTGAATTAGTAGCAAAATGACTGTACAGATACAAAAAAAGGGGTTCTAGGGAGGTTAAAATGTAAAATATTGTAAATTAACACAGTGATATAACTAATTAATGTTTCTCTGCCAGAAAATGGAGTATGGGAGCGCAAGCTATTTTCCTTCAATATTGAGAAAACATTTCGGTTTTATTAGGTATCAGATGTAGAAGAATTTAAATAAATCAAAACTCAGGAATGAGAAATTATGAAAAAATTGTCAGTTTTTGAGGAAAGTAATATTTGATTCGTTCTTTATACAATGGTGGAATAAAAATAGAAATAGGAACTAATATGAAAAAATTCCTCTGAATGGTGATGTAACAGCACTGGTGAACGAGATCTTCAAAGGATTTGGTTTTTGCTTCACTGCATTTGAAAGAAAACTTGTTTTTCAAAACAGAACACAAATATTTGTTAGAACACAGGCCTAGAAAATGGAATTCACGAATGCCGTTGTAGCTAGTGTTTTAATCGGGCCATGGATCAGAAGACGACATGGTCCACATCAAGAAGTGGACCAGGTCGTCTCGCAGCACAGCTTGGTAGCCTCTTGGGCCACCCCTTGCCATGATACCCCATGCCATACAAGATACCCTTGTATGATGGTGGTTCACATTCCTTGGATATCCAAATAATATTCCAATATGGTATTTGATAAACTTTTAAGTGATACAACGGACATTTTGAATCAAATCTTCGACGAGGTTACGATGTTTATCGTCTGTGGCAGTGATCGGACATCCGATGCGTGTTTCATCAACAATTATGCCTTTCTAGACTCGGAACCACGAAATTTAATACCCATTAATGTACAGTAGACATATCAACAGCATCATCACCATAAAAAGGCTTTAAAAGACAATGAATCTCAGTAGGAGTCGCTTTTTCAACAGTTAAAAATTTGATAGCAGCACGCTGTTTAACTCGCGTTGACATAGCACTAGAACACGTCTCCATCCTTACGCTTCTCGAAATACACTGGATGAATGTAACGATCTCAAACCTCCGCATGCGTGTCGAGGGGTCATGTTACTTTCATATGCCACCACGAAGCTTCTGAAGGTCATTTTGCTTGTGGTCTACAAGCATGTTTGCATTAGTTTTCAGCTGACCCTCGTACCTGAGTTAACCGCAGCAACGTCATGAGTCATTTTAGCAGGGTCATGCAGGATGTTTGGATATTTGGTGAAAATGCATTTTAGCGGCGATACTCCAGTGAAAACCATATTGAAGAAAGAGAATGAAGTCTGTCAAACGTGGTCGCCATGTGGAAAAGTATACTGTCAACATGTGGCGGTATATGAATGCAAGGCAAAGGCAGCGCAAACGCCATGAATGAAATTTTGGTGGCAAACCTTGGAAAGCAATAAGGCAACCCTCACATAATCCCAAACCCCACTCCAATCCCGCTGAACTCAACCCCCTTCCCCCCTCCCCCAATGAGACGCATGTGCTACAAACCCTGTCACTTCATGTTTTGAGGATTTAGGGAGAAACTCATCAGAATTACCCAGGTTTCCCCTATGCATATAATGCATCTAGTAGTACTCATTATTGCATTTAATGTAACATGTTTACAATTTAAAAATATTCTAAATATTTTTTGTGGGTCCTGTTTACTGCTGATCCATCATTGCGCACGTTTTAGACTGCCCTATCTATCTTCTTGATTGCGATTTTGCACGCTTAGACCCATGATTACTTTGGTGTATTCTTCCTAATTCTGTACTCGAAAAACAATCCAAGGAACTACGGGGCAACTTTAAATAAATCCAATTTTAAATAAACCTATTAATTAATGGAAATTCCCAAAAGGCATGCTTCCAATCAAAGAGCTCTCTCAAAGATCAATTGCTGAGGAATGTTTATTCGTATTTTCCCTAGTAACCTATACATATCGTGGATCGCGGTAGTCCAGGGGGTAGAGCGTTGGACTACTAACCGCAGGGTCAGGGTTCTATTCCCAAGCCTCTCTGGGCACCATAAGCTCCACCCAGCTATGTGATTTTTCGGGTAACAGGTAGTCCTCGGAAACTGTAATCGGCACAGGGAAAGGAACTAGGCCCCCTACCCTGATGTGTGAATTTCACGCGCCGTAAAGGGCTTAGTACTCGGTGATCTCTACCATCACCTACTAAACCGACCTTCGGGTTGATTTTATGGCTTTACGTACATATAACTTTTACTAATGGGCATTTTGAAAATGTTCAGTACACCTATAATAGGGATTAAATTTGCTTGAAAACATTTTAAAGTTTTTGATAGAAAAAAAGAAATTTTTTTTGAATAAAGGTGAAACAGTATTTTGATGGAATATAATGTGACTGTGAATAGATGCTTTCAATTTAGTAATTGCTGCTATGCAGGAGATTTTTTGTGATGCTCTAAACCTTCTACGGGATTAAATTTGCAATTACCATTTATAATAAAAACTTTTCACATAGTCGGTAAATTCACTTTTGCCCACTGTTTTCCGGATCAGTATCACTGTTTGATTGGGAGACCGTGTTTCTCTCATCATCTCAGCCGGAAAGAAAACCCGGCCTCTGTAAATTACGCATCTCTTTCTAAAAGAGCAGACGAGCTTAAATGTCAATTGGCTCTTCAAATCACTTGTAAAATGTTAAATTAAAGTAAAATGTAAAAGTTTTAAGTATAAATATGTCACGTGACGCAGCTAACCTCTGCTCCTTCAACCAAGTGCTTCTCTTGCGTTGGGTAGCTACGGGGTGAAACTAAATCCATCGCTGCACAATTTTATGTAAATTGCAATACGCTCCTTCAGGTAAAAATTCTAAGAGGTGTTGGATTGGGTACCACGCGCGTCTTTACACTAGCATCGATTCATCGGAGGGTTCCACAGGGAACCCTCGGGATATCTATTGTGGAAGTCATTTGATCGTAGGCTTTCTAGCAGCTAGACAAATTTTATTTCCTTTTACGCATCTAATGGCCTTTGGCTGGAGGAGTGGATAAGTTTCTATCGGGGTAAGTGTGGCAACAAGGAACAGTTCATCACTCCATAGCCATCTCCTTCTAAGATCTCTGATACAAGCACCGGCATTAGAGCAAAGATGAGAGAGCAATGGAGCAGCTTCACGCATGTG